>NW_010268373.1:0-3786 GCF_000690775.1 Eurypyga helias
GACCCAGGTGCAGGACCTTACAAGTAAATAGCATTCACACCATTTCCTCGCGGGAATGGGCTGCCGTTTCCGGCTCAGGGTGTCTCCCGCTGCCTGCACTCCTCATGGTGTTTCCCCTACGGGGACTGACCCCGCAGCCGTCGAACCCTTCCCGCTGCTGTCAAGGGCAGCAGTGCCACGCCAACCCTCTCCCGGTTTACCCTTAGCTGAAGGCAAGCGGAGGCAGCAGCAGTTGTGTCCCTGCACGCGGTTCACTGCAAGCAGCCCCCAGACTGAGTTTCATCACAAACCTGAGCCCCAGCCCAGCTGGAACTTCTGGCAGCCTCCAGCCACGCTCCGCAGAAACGTGGATCCCATTGTGAACTCACCTGGGCTGAGTTTTGAGCAAGCATGGGCTGTTCCTCGAGCAAGCGTTTTGCTTGGTAGTTGGAGGGGAGCACATTGGTGGTATAGCGTGGTTCCTGTCCCTGCACCATGCTGTCCTCCGCAGCACTCGAGCCCAGGATCTCCCCTGCCTATGCTGGGCTCTGCCAGCCAAGCCAGGCTCTCTGTCCTTCTGCAATCCTGTATTTCATTCCTACCACTAACGAGGAAGCGGGCAGGGGCTGGGGCATACAGAGCAGCCCCACCAGCTGCCCAGATGCCTGCAGTGGGGCCAGCAGCTCTGCATGCTGAGCAGGATGCTGCTTTTCCCTAGAAACGCATCACGGTGTGGATGGAGAACAGAAACCAGGATTCGATGTCAACTTTTCCCATCCTTTGCCCCAATTTCCCAGATAACTTCTTTACCACTTGAAAAAGGCTAAATGTTAGTTACTGGGACTCGGAAGCCAAAAAAACCCCACTGTGCGATGTGAGAAGTAGCCTGATCCACACAGTGGGTTGTTCTGCACCGAGACTCGCTCCAGATCCCTTTTCTTTTACCCATGTGAGAAATCAAATGACTCGGTGTGTGGTTGCTGCAGCCGCTGCGGGTGAGCCGCTGTGCAGCAGTCACCCCTCCCAAGTATGCTGCCCTTGGCCAGGGCATCCCAACCTCTTCCCTGGACCCCCCTGGGCTCCTGCAGCCCTCAGACCTCGTGGGGAGCAGCAGCCCCTCGTCTGGGAGAGCCCCAAGCATTTCCTGCTGCGGCAGGACACTCACGGAGGGGGGAGAGCCAAGCATTTCCGGCTGAGGCAGCACATTCCCGGAGGGGGGAAAGGTCACGGTGCCGGGGCTGCCCCAGCTTCCTCTCCCCGCTCCCAGGGAGGCTGTCGGCCACCGCGGTTTCCTCCGGTTCCTGCTCAGCCTTTGCAAGGTGCACACCAAAGCTCAGCATCACTGGTGGTCCCGCTCACCGGCTCCCCTCGCCTGAGAGCTTCCCAGAGCTCCGAGAGCTGTACCAAGCTGCCATCTATCTATTTAGCTCCTGGGTGTCTTGGGTTTATCTGCTTGGCAGAAACGTGGTGCTGGGACGGGCGCAGCTGGACAGGGCAAGCGCGGCAGTGCCGGCCACTTGCCGGGCCGGAGGCAGATGGCTTCCGTGGTGACACACAGCCCGGTGTTGACAGGGACGAGTCACTTCCTTCTTTTCCCCTCATCTGTCCTTAATAAAGCACCACAACCACCATCTTCATTTGCCTTCAGCCCCCAGGCTGGGGGAAGCAGGGCTGGGGCTGGCCAGCAATGGGGACAGTGGAGGGGACGAGGTCTTCATGTGACACCACAGGGATGCACCGTCCTTCTCATTCCTGGACTGCGATTTATATAACATGGAATTTTGTACCATCTGAATCACCATGGCTGTGCAACATACTGCATTCACCATGTCTGTAGGACACCATTTAATAGAAAATTGGAAGCAAAAGTACCTAGCACAGTGCTTAATATGAAAATTGAAGCAAGATTAACCAAGACAATCATGTGGAAATGAAACTTCGAAACATTAAAAAAGCAGGCACAGACATCATTGTACCAAAAACCCCTGTCAGCGTGACTCATTTCTACTCTCTCCCAGGGAAAAAGCACCCAATGCTCTTGTCCTGGTGAAGGGTTTCACTTCTGACTGCCCAGGCAGGTGGGTCCCAGCACCGCAGAAATGCCCCCAAATCCGCGTGGGGCTCACTTAGGGAGAACGCTCACGCAGATCCGTCCCATTGCCATGGCCAAGGGGCGTATTGCCCACGGACAGTAATTGAATCAGCCACAGGTATTTTCTGTGTTGTCAAGTATTTAACTTCCCAGCAGCACAATTTAATTCCATAATCTATTTCTGTAATAGTTTTTAATCACAATTTTATGAGAGGTTATAGCCTAGTAGGGGGTTGATAACCCCTTGCTGGTACTGGCAGCCGCAGGTGAGTGCGTCAGGGCTGCCGAGGGATCCCAGGCTGCTGCTGGGCTTGGCAGGAGGGTTTATCTGTGGCGCTACCTGCTATTATCATCTGTCCTTTCACGTGGGTTTATCAGCCAGTGGCCCTTCCTTTTACAAACCAGGGGGGTAATTTAATAATCTCCACAAGCAGAGGGGCCTGATGAGGAGGGCTGGTGTGCTCCCGTGGCACACGTCCCCTGGTGCAGATGAGCGATGGCAGCTGGACCCCTCCTGGGATGAACCCACGAAGGGTCCCATCCCCTCCCCAGGGCAGGGGAAACTGAGGCACGCACAGCCACATGCCCCAGGCGAGCTACGCCAGAAACTGGTCTTGGACCATGTACCCCCCTCCCCAACCCCAGCACTTCAGTTCCAGCTTCCCGGTGGGAGAAAAGGACTTATCTGAACTTCTTCAACACTCAGAATATGTTTGCTTTGGCTCCGGGTTAATATGTATCGGTTTACTCATCTGATAGAGAGATCAATGAGCAGAGCTGGCCCTGGACAAAAGACGTGACAGGTCTGTTTTCCGCCCATTTCAAAGCCTTGGGCCCCAGCAGCAGCACAGGGCTCCCCCTCGTTATCTGCAGCCGATTAAAGCATCTGAAATTCAGGCTGAATATTTTTGCATGTTTTTCCATCAAAACTCCTGCCCGCAGAGGGAGAGGGTGCGGGAGCTGTGCCCTTCCCAGCATCCCTGCCCGGACGTAGGGGAGCAGGGTGAGCATCACTGCAGGGTGGATGGGAGGGAAGGGAGCTGACACCATCACAGTCGGACCCAGGCTGGACCTGGAGGGAAGGAGAAGTGCGGTGCCGGGAAGCCTTGCCCCAAGCATCCTGCACAGCTGTGTCCAGCTGTGCTGGTGCCAAGTTCAAGCTCCTGGCTGCCCCTGACCAGGCTTTCTGCAGCCCAACTGGCCCCTCCTGATCCTGCCCCTGTCCTCATCATCCTCCCTGATAATGCAGGGAACAATAGCGGCGGCAGCAAGCTCAGGGCCAGAGCTTAGTGCAGCCGAGCAGGTAAACCAGAGCAGGGGGAGGACAAACAGCAAAAAGGGCTTCTCCATACCCAAGGCCAGGGCCCTTTCAGGGATTAAGTCCCCTCGTGCCAGGGTGAAGCAAGCGTTTACCGAAGCTGCCGCTATAAATCCCTGCAGGCCCATTTCCAAGAAGGGTTTGGGTCTTCCCACGTGTGCTGTGGGACTGCAGACCGGGCCTCTCCCTGCCCTTTCTCCCCATCTGCGTTGGGGTGCCAGCAGCACCAGTGCCCCCCGCCCCAGAAGAACCTCTGGGGGAAGGAGAGCCAGGTTTGCCCAGCACTGAAGCCAGGGCTTCCCCTGCTCCCATGGGAGATGGAGGGGACCCAGGGAGCGGGACCCTGCGTGGAAGGAGCTACCATGCCCACCAGCTGCCGGCCATGGCTGCACTCGCC
>NW_010268373.1:3815-4470 GCF_000690775.1 Eurypyga helias
AGGAGGCAGTCGGGAGCACCCATCGTGCCAGCCTGGCAGCTCCAGCCCCGCTCACGTGCCGGGCGGCCGAGCATCCCTTTTCCTCACACACCAGCGAGCCAGGACTGGCCAGGTTCAGGGCTGCCCACGCAGCCTCACGTCCACCCGTTCTTCAGCCTCCACCACGACACAGTCTGGCTTTTCTTTCTCCCCCTGCTTTCCCTTGGCAGATAGTTCGCTGACGTCTTGTAAACTAAAAGCAGGTTGATTTGAATTTTCCATGGATGGCTCGGAGTCACGGATAATTCATTATTCACACCTCTCTAATTAAACTGCTGCCCAGCAGGCAAGGCAAGGCTGACACCAGCCAAGTGTCCCCTGGCCGGCACAGGTCAGCAAGGTCCAACATGGCTTGAATTTTGGCCATGGTGTCGCTTACCCTTTGCTACACAGAGGACAGAGCTGCTTTGATAAGCGACATCCTGGAGGTGGGAGGTTTGAGACCAGTGCAGGGGGGAGGGCAGCCCTTTGGTGAGGGTTTTGCCAAACTCGGGGCCCAACCCAAAGCCTCTCCCAGAGCCCTTCTGCTCCCGGGGTAGGGTAGGCCATGGCTCTGGTCCTGCAGCAGTGGCTCGGAGCCGTGCAGTGCATTCAGCTAACCATACGCCCACAGAAC
>NW_010268373.1:4493-4856 GCF_000690775.1 Eurypyga helias
AGCTCGTCGGGGTTTGCGCTCGCTGCCTTTGGCACTGAATTCTAATTCCCGCTGAAATTAGACTCACCGATACTATTTCACTTTTTAATTCCAGCTAGCTATAAAAATAGAGGACCGCTGCAGACAGTGGGATTGATGCCTGTGGCTGCCGGAGCCAGGTTGGGGAGGGACTGGTGGGCTGCCCCTACTTGGGGGTGGGTGCCCATCACCCAGACCAGAGTGTGGGTTCCCGGTGCCGCAGGATGAGCCAGATTGGTGTGTTTTGCTGTGGCAGCCCTCCTGGTCCCCAGAGCATCCCCCGGAGCCACCTGCCCATGAGGGGTTCGGGGCTGGGCGGCAGCGGGGCGGGCAGGGCCCCGGGAG
>NW_010268373.1:4885-12360 GCF_000690775.1 Eurypyga helias
AATCATGTCGGTGGGCTGCTCGCCGCAGGCAGCTCTCTGCCGCGAAGGCAGCCAGGGCCATTTTAATCATTTCCAGATTTGTGTGGGAGGTCAGGGCCCTGGGGTGCTGCTCCATGTCAGTTTTATAAACACGGCAGTTTTTCCAGATGGTCTCTGGCTCCAGCCTGGCTAGCAGGTTGATTGGGCCAGACCAAAATAACAACAGGTGGAGAACAGGCCATGACTGCCTGACGCTATCTCCTTTTCCATCTATTCCCCAAATGATTTTTTTTTTCCTTTGCAGAAAACAATTAAGTTTTGCTGGGGCAGGGGCGAGTGCAGCCGCCGGGCTGCGAGCTGAGGCCCCACACCTTCACTACATGTGTGAAAGCAGCAGCTGCCTCAGCGTGCCAAGCCAGGCCAGGGCCAGGGCTGGCTGGTCCTCAGCTTGCTGCTGGCAGGGCCACCGCCGCGTCCCAAGCGCTCGGCACCTCCTAGCCAGAGGTTTTCCTCCATCCTCTGGGGAGGTGGCTGAGTCAGCAGATCAATTGCACATCAGCAGCCTCTTTCAACCACCACCCCCACTCCCCCCACCCTGGTTATTCTTCCAAGTTTTACAGCAAGATACCTTTTTTTAAATCTTTTTCTTTAAGTCCCAAGGAAATTTAGCACCAACCTAGCAGTGTGGCAGCATGCCACCTGCACCCCACATTTCCAGGGCCAAGAAGGAGCCCAGCATCCTGTGTTGGGGGCCTCCAGCTGGGGCTGCCGGATCTGGTGCCTTCCCAATGCGGATCCAGTTCACCAGGACCGCTCAGATCCAGGCCAGCTCTGTCCCCTCCAGCCTCGGAACATGAGAGTGCTCCCGGATGCTTGGCTCCCCCGAGCTGGAAAGCCAAACAGCACAGATCCCAGCTTTGCCTTCGCACACGGTGCAGCAGGGGCTGTGGTACACCCTGGCTCTCTCTCACCCAAAGCCCCAGCAAGCGAGCAGAGCGCGGGTGGGAGCACGGCCCGGTGACGTTGGCGTTGGTGCAGCACTGTCGCCTTGCCCCGGCCACAGCCACCCAACCACAGGCAGCACTCAGCAGCCCAGCCAGAGCTCATGGCACGGAGACATCTCCAAGCTGGAGATGGAAAAACCACAGTTGTGTAGTGGAGACGAACTGAATTGCTCTCCACATAGAGGGCCCTTTCATATTTCCCACTCGCCTTTGAGTTAACGTCTCTCCGCAGGCCAAATCTTCCCATACAGGAGATGAAGTTTTGGCCAGAGATTATAAACTGATTGTGGGTGTAAATAAAAAAATTGCATATGTAGCACTGCTGCAAGCCAAGCCCAGCACATGTGCCTCCATGCATCCGCTCATGATGCCTGCACAGCACAGCAAGAGACTCACCCCGTGCACGCCGGTGTCCATGCACGTGCACGGGGCCTAAGCTGAGGACAAACAGAGCAAAGGGGAGAGAGAGGGAGGTGTCTGAGGCCCCTGCTCAGAGGGAGGCTCCCACAGACCGAGGGGAAGTAGCCCACCATCGCCTCTGTCCCTGCAGTGCAGCCTCTCTCCACCTCCAACATCCAAAATCCTCAGCAGCATCCCCTCCTCGCTCCTCAGCAGCAGTCTGGCATCACGCATCTTTATTTCCTAAACCCAGTCCAACGCTTAATTAGCCCAGACCCGTCCCTGTTTGCGGAGCTAATACTGACACCGCTCCTCAGCCTGCCCCGATTCCCCAGAGGAAACAGCCTGCTCTTGCTCCCGCACACCGACTCCCAGAGAATTGCTCGTGCCCTACTGCTAATCACACAGTCCCAAAGTAAATGTCTATCAGTTGCAATTTAGCAATTTAGTGCCGGGCGATGCGGCTCATGCACGTGCCGGATTTTTGGCCAAGGTGGCCGTCACAGCAGCGCAGAGCAGCCGGGTGCGGTAGCATGCATGACAATGGATGGGCACCCAGACACCATTACTTCTGGGTGCACCCAGACGCTACCAGCCCCCCCGCCCACCTCATCCGCTCCGGTAAGAAAGCGTGGGGTGAGAAATGCCTAACCCCATTCCAGCACCTCCTAAAATGGAAGTCGCGAGCGCTGGGCGGCGGGTCTGGACAGCTTTAATCCGCAGGCAGGTAGGCAGCGACTCTGGAAACCCTCGGCAGTGTGGGAACCGGCAGCGGCGGTGCTGGGGGCTCGCCTCCCCCGGCCCTTTGTTTAGGAATCCCACTTCTGCCACGTCTAAATATGCCCTAATCCCACAGACACTTCCCCTCCAGGAGAAGGAGCAGGCCTTTCCCTGAATTTTCTCTGCAGCCCTTTGCACACACGTGAAACCTCGGGATAATAAGGAATGGCCTGGCTGTGGTGCTGTGCCTTTCCCCTCGAATCTTATCACCCTCTCCGTAGCTCGAAGGTGTTATCAGCCCCGTTCGCAGGTGGAATAACTGGAGTTACGGTGCAGCGACGGAGGAAATCTGGTTTCAGTGTTTTTTTCTGGAGCTGCTCCGGTGCAAACGCATCCTGCCCAAGTGTATATATTCAGCATGTTTTGACAGGTGAGTTTTACCCGGCGGGCTCTTTGCCATCTCACCCGTCCGTGCCATGCCGGCTGCACGCCGGACCAGCTCTTGCCTGGCCTCCGCTCCCGCAGAAGGCAACAGCTCCCCGGTGACAGCAGTGGGACCAGCCCGGTGTGGCTCTCTGCAGCCCAAAAAAGCAGGAGCTAGAGCCCATGTGTATGCTCAGTCCATACCCCCACAGCATGCAAAGCATTTGCCCCACATTTCAAGGGCCCATAACCATTTTTTCTCCTGTTGGCACTAACAGCTTTCTGGCTCCTAACACCCAGAAAGTGCTCTGGCGAATGCTGTACTTTCAGGCATAAGGGAATTGTTCGCATAAAAACGTCGCGTTTCTTTGGAGGATTTGGGAGTTCAATAAATCAAAAAACCAGGCAGGCTACGGCCAACACTACAGGAGTAATAATTGGAAGCGACACGCTGTAGATCTTTCTCCAGAACAGCGTTGGGTGGGAATTGCACCACTTGGGAAAAAGTAATGGACAGAAAAAAGAAAAAAACATGCATTTTTAACAGGGACATTGGTTAGAAAGGACCCCAAAGTCGTGCTGAGCCGGGAGCAGCAGTTTTGCTGCCTGGCAGGGCTGCTCCCCCAGTCTGCTGTGGGGACAGGGACCACCAAGCACTGCAGCACCGCCGTGTCCTGACCCAGAATGGGACCCATAAGGCTAATTTGTGCCTTCAGGAGCACTCACGCCTGGCCCCGGTGCTTTCAGGGACAGGTTATGCTCCAGAAGAGCAAAGTCTTTAAGTTGGTAGATTCTGGACGGCCTCTCTCCGTGGCATCCCCTTTTTGTTATTGTCTAGGAGGGCAGTACGTTTCTAAAATTAATGCAGTAAAACTGCACACATACGTACTCGGGGATGGAAATGGCTTAAACACCAGCAGACGCGTTGGGAAGTGCCAGGATGGAAAAATGTCTCCGAGTGCCACGTGACTGTCTTGCTGCACAAGCACTGGGAGTGCTCCCGCACCCTCGGCCGAGTCAGGAGGGTGTATTATCTCAGCTGCTGAAGAGAACATGTTTATATACGTGCAGATGCATTAACGCACAGGCACACATGTGTAAAATGTGCGTGTTACTCACCCGGTTGCATTAACAACACACGCGTGTGCCCGTGCTTTTGCACGTGCCCCGACACGGAGAGCTCTGTGCCGGCGTATACACACGCGTGCGAACGTATGGATGCATATGTGTGCATCTCCCGCGCTCGTTCAGTGCCGGGGAAGGAAACAAAGGCTGGGATCCCTGCGGATGAAAGGGGAGGCAGAGGAAGGGCAGGAGCAGCCCACACACCGAGCCGCCCGTGGACTGTCCCACCGCCCCGCGTTCCCAGGCTGCTTCCAGAGGCAGGGGCGAGCGTCCCTTATTGCTTGCACCTGGCTGCTATTAAGGATTCAATCAAAAAGGGATCACAAGCCAGATATAACTAATTCGGAGGAACTTTTTTACACAACAAGCCCCTTTCAGCTTGCTTGGTTGGTTTTATATCTAAAGCTCACTCCGGCGGGTTTGAAAATGAGCAGGGCTCTTGGCTGCCGCAGATAGCAGGGGGGACACACCACGTTTCCAGCAGACGGAGGTGGGAGTTCTCCTTTGGTGTTTTAAAAATAGCACTACAAAGAGAGGCGGGCTGGGTCCCAGCGGCGTTCCGAGGGGGGTGACGCAGCAGGGCTGTGCCCCAGGCTGGTGATGGGGACAGGCTGGGCCCCACCGACCCATGGAGTGACCCCCAGAGCTGGGCTTCAGACCCTCTGCGCTCATCTGTCACCGCAGTGAGGATGTGGGGGTCCCTGTGTCTCCCCAGGAGGCTGAAGAAGAGATGTGTCATTGCATGAGCTGGTGCCCCTGGCAAGGCTCGTCTGTGACCTGCTCTTGGGCCCTCCCCAAAACTGCATCCACGCAGGGCAGACCGTGACGTGGGTCCCAGCACCGGGTGCTTGTGGTGGAAGCTCTCCCAGCCCCGGGAAAGCAGCTGATGTGCAGGTCCCGTAGCACACGGCTGCCTCGAGGTCCACGGGGGCGGCCGGACGCCCCCCAGCTGAGCCGTCGCGAAGCGGGAGGAATCTCAGGGGACATCTGGGGGTGAGGGTCTGACCCACCAGCACCCTGTGCCAGCCCTGGGTCCCCAGCAAACAGCGGGCAGGTGGCAGAACTGGCCCCAAATGTTTCCCACCTGATGGCTTTGACCATATTTCAACAAGGAGCTCAAAATGTCATCAATCATCTGTGACACTTCCTTCCGCTATGGCTAAAGAGTCCCGTCATCTTCTTTTTTTTTAAATAGCTATGAAGAATCCACATTAAAAAGTTCCTTTTCTTCCACCTTCACAGAAGCCCAGCAGCAAATGCTGCCGGCTCCTCAACAACCTCCTCTAAATCCCCGTCCCAAGGGCAGCTACTTTTCTGAAATGCAAAAAATGAAGGGAATGACAATAATAATCACACGTGTCCTGTGGCTGCTGCCTGTGAAGCCTCCAGAGGTGCCTTAACCCTTGCACGCCCACACAGGCAGTGAGCCCAGGGTCCCCGCTCCAGCCCACCTCCAGCTCCGCTCAGCACTGGGGACGTGTCGTGACTGGTCTGTCCTGGTCACCTACCCCAAGATCAGAGCGTGGCTACGCTGCTCTGGAAGTGGCAGAGCCATTCCCTCAATTTCATACCATCTACATGCAGTAAATCACCAGTTTCCTCCATGTTTTCCCCCTCCCAGAAGAGACCAGCAAGAGAAACTCACTCAGCGCATGGGTGTCCGGGGATTTACGCAAGCAGGGGACAGAAACCAAAGGCTTCCCACAGCTCGGAGGCTTCCCGTCCTGCCAGCCCCCAGGAATCCTGTCCCACGTGCACTTATAGGGACCATACGCAAGCCATTTCCGAAGGCGCCCCTCCGCACGTGGGCACGCTCGGCTGTCGGCCGGGACACGCTGGCTGTTAGGGGAAGGCTCCAAGGAGGTTTTAATTTAATGCTGGCGCTTACCCTGGGAAGAATTCCCCAAGTAGGTGGAAATTTGTGATCTCCATCAGCACAGGGAGAAACAAGAAGCAGGGAAAGCACTGCCCTTCCACACTACTATTCCTCCTTTTTGGGATGGTTTTGGGTATTTATTCCCCAACCACTGAGACTCCTGTGTCCTGGGAATTTTAGCCGTTTTAATCATTTACCCAGTGTCTCTGTGTACTTTACACAGGCTTGTGGGTTCCCACGCTGCCCAGCTCCTGTTGGGAAGGGGACCCAAAGGACCGCAGGGCCTGTTCGGGGCCGTGGGGGGTGAAGCCCAGCTGTGGCCCCACCGCATGGCTGGGATCCTGCCTGGGACCCCAGCGCCAGCTTCCCAGCAGCTCGGGCTCGGCTCAGGAGGGAGCAGCTGGTTTGTTTTCACTCAGGATCACACTCGCTGCTTGTCTCAGCGGCTCCCGACAGCTCGTCCTCCCACAGCCGCCGACTCCTCTGGGAAGACACAGGCCGTGCCTTTGCTGGAGGCAGCCCTGGGAAGCTCAGCATCACCATGGCTGGTGGCGGAGGGACCCCCCAACCCCCCTTGCTCGGTGGCCCCGTGGGGGAACAGGGCTTCCCAGCTCGTAGGGATGATGCAGCAGCATCCCTCTCGCTGGCCCCAGCATCCAACGGAGGGAATTAAGGAGCGGATTTGGCTGGGAACAGCCCCCAGGTTGCTCTCACAGCGAATGGGGGGAAGGCAGATGTAAAGCTTTGTCCTAGGAAGGACATGAAAGACCTTGCCCTGGAGAAGCACCACGGCATTGGGTGATGGCCAATGTGACTAAGCCTCCTCTTCCTCCTCGCCCCTCCGCCTGCGATGTCAGGACTTTTTAAAAGTCACCTTTAGTTTTGCAACGCTTTTGCTCAGGCTATTACTCAGGCTGAGCTGGCCCCGTTTCCTCGCTGGGCGCTGCATCCCCTGCCTGATAAGATAAACTCTCCAAAGAAAGGGTTTGGGACCCTGACTCACTGGAGAAACTTTTTCGGCAGCGTATTCGTGTAGCCTCTAATGCACGTAACTATTTGATGGGCTTATCACCAAAATTCAAATGTTCATCTCTTGTTCACTGAGGACAGCCCCTTATCCAGGAGCAAGGTCACCCCGATCAGGTGCTAAGCGCGGAGACTCGCCCTCTCTGCACACCTCCAGCCACGCTACATATTCACAGCCCTGTCCCCAAAACCCTCCTGCCCAGGCCTCTGGTGGGGACTCTCCCAGTAGTGCTGGAGCTGGAGCCCTGTTCTGCTTGGGCTCTGGATTAAAAGAGTGGGAAAGCCCTTCCCTGGCTGCAGGGCTAAGGCAAGGCTGAATGCCGGGAGGAGTTGGGGGATGAGTGCCCTGGGACAGGCAGGGATCGGTGCTAGCAGGAGCCCTGCACCCACTACCCCAGTCCTCCCCAGGGAGCTCCGAGGGTCCCCGTGCCCAGAGGCTGTGGTTGGAGCAGCTCCAGGCTGCAATTCCTGATTTATGGGCAGGATCTGGCCCTAGGTTATCATCTGCGTTGCTTCTGCCAGCCCACGTCTGGCTGTGCCACAGGGCAATAAATCCCCAAAGAGGAGCAGCTATAAGGTCGCGATCCAAGCGATCGTGAACCCCCCAAGCGAGAGCTCCACACCCCGGAGAAGAGCTCTGATCGCCCCCCTGGAGAAGGCACCAGTGGTTTTCTTTCCCAGACAGGGTAAGCTCTGACCCCGGATGATGCCGGCCCTGGGAGCTCTGATTGCATCAGTGGGCTTGCAGAGCTGATACGGGGTGGGGGCAGAAATCCTCCTTCATGGGCAATAAACCCACGGCAGGTTTGGGAGTGGTTTTTGGGGGCGTTCTTGGCTCTTGGCAGGTCAATTTGCTGGGCGCTACTAAGACAGAAGGAGTTTCAGGGATGCGTCCCACCAGCAGCCAAAACCAACTCCTCGGC
>NW_010268374.1:0-238 GCF_000690775.1 Eurypyga helias
GGGGTAGGCCAGCCGTGGGGGTGAGGGTATCCGGCTGAGCGGAGCTGCCGTGCAGCCCGGAGCGGCTCAGCTACCGGCGATAACCCGGGGAGGCGGTAGGCGTCTGCCCGTGCTAACTCTTGGCCTGCCCCAATGGGTGCCTGCCCTTGGCCGAACTGTGTCCGGTTTATGGCCAGAAGAGGGGGGAACAAAACCCCAAACCGACCCGCCCTGGGCCCCGCACACGGCCCCCCGGGCT
>NW_010268374.1:597-1168 GCF_000690775.1 Eurypyga helias
AAAAAAAACCCCAAACCGACCTCTCCTGGGCCCAGCACACGGCCTCCCGAGCTGTACCCTTGGCTCGCGCGAGTGGGTTTTGGACTCGGTAGGTTGTTGAGCCCTTGTGTGCTCTGGTATCTCCACCTATGAGCTAGAGATAACAGTTGGCTTCACGCAGGGATTAATTATCGCGTCTTGTAGTCACGTATTTGTTTGTTTTTACTATAGATTACAGCTGGAGGAATTCTAAACAGTCCACCTCTGCTTGTCATGGTGTTTGAGGCGCATTGTGCTCCTGCCCGAAGAGAGGAAATCACTGAGGTCAGTCTCCCTTGTGTTTACAGTTGCTTTCCCTTTCAGAAGTATGGGGGCAAAGAATCGTCAAAATAACAGTTTGTACTGACATCTTGATAACAAGTTAATAGAAACAGTTACATAAGACACAAAGTTTGTGAAAGGTGTGTTTGTAGGGTCTGCTTCCACTTTTAAATTCAAGATTATATCTGAAGGGACAGTGCTCTCGGTTATAAAGTACCCTGCGAATATTAATGGTTTTGAGGTGTCCTCAGCATACGGTTCTGTAAATCCA
>NW_010268374.1:1179-19580 GCF_000690775.1 Eurypyga helias
AAACAAGCGAATCAAACTTCCTTCCTATTTTCCCATAAACTGAGGGTTATTTTGTACCACGAGGAGGCTTTGTATCCAGCAGGTACCGGGTGTGGTGCTGGATACTATTTATCTCGTCACCCTCAGACAAGCAGAGCTGCTGGGGACTGTTTAACCTGGGATGGGGGAAACCTGAGCAAAGTTGAGAACGGAAGCTGGCTGTAAAAATCGTGAGCCACATCTAGCGTCTTGCAAACTTGTCATGTAGTGGTCGGGTACTTTGCCTTTTCAAATCCCAATAGGAAAAGTAAGACAAATGTGGATCACTTCAAACATGTGTTGTTGTAAGTACTGGGAGAGGCAAACTCAAGGTTTATCTGATTATCTCAACCTTGAAGTTGGCAGCTATGACAGGAAACTTAGTTTCATTCATGTGCCAAAAATATTTGTAGCATATCGTTTGACAAGTTAAAAGGCATTTTTGTAATGGCACAAAAATAAAACCAGCCACTTTCTCAAACTACTGTTTCTGTCTTCAAAAACAACATGGGTTTGGAGGCATGCTTCTGCGGAAATTAAGGACATGCTTGAAAGGTAAATATTTGTATTTTCAAATGTTACAACGACGGTGTTCAACAGGAATCTGCTCAGCACGGCTTCTCAAAAATCTGTGCTCGTCTCGTCAAATTAGTATCATTTGCTTCTGCAGATGGGATAACTAAACGGAGCGGTAAGAGGGAGTGATCTGACTGTGGGGTCGTAAGATGGAATTAAGAATCGGGTTCTTCTGAATCCTGATCTCGTACTTCTTCCTGCAGAAAAATTCCCTTTAAAGCTCATGAATTGTGAGAATAAAAGCTTCGGTTAGCGAGGTCCGTGGAGCTAACTCAGCCAACTCCAGCAGAGGGTCTGGGCCTCAGCTCTCGGCGTTACACATGACCAAGGGAACGATAGCTCTAGGTAAAAGTCCTTAGCGTCTCTAACGGTGGCTGCAGGAAAATGTGAATAATGCTTCACCATTAATTATCAAGTCTTTTACTTAAACACTAAATCTGCATTTGATAGGTGTTCAGTGGCTGTGTCAGAAATAAACAGTATGATTGGGAGCGCCAAGTTAGAAAAAGCCCTCTGAAATTCTGAAGGAACAGGCCGTATGAAAACTATGATGTTTGTTGTCAGCTGAACTAGACACATTAAGGATGCTTTTCTAGCCCTGTGCTAGTAGGCATGCTCTTGCTGCCTTCTCAGTGATCACAGTAGGCATCTAGAAAGTTAGTTTAGCTTAGTTTGCTAATTTCCTGATGCAAATTTAGTTCGTTTAAAGAACTAAAGTTTATGTATGCCTGCATCTGGGATTCGCACCGGTTTAGCTATCAGATAGCTATACCCGAAGTTAATTCCCTCTGAAGGAGGTGCCAGAACATCAATAAATAAAAATTACAAATTGCCTAGCGGTTCAGCTGGCAGGCAAAACTGGTTTCAACACGCTGTTCCCAATATTCTGCTGCAGAGCTGGTCCTGGGGTAGACCCGTACGACATTCCAGCGTGGACAGGACCTTTAAGAGCATGCATCAGCACTCCATAATATTGTAGGGGAGGAAGTAGAGAACAATACTATGTCCAACGGAAACTGTGGCAAGAATTTATTCGAGGCACATTGTAATTACTCAGGCTGGGAATTTGGCCAGGACATTGGGGTTAACACCCCTACTTCTTAAGAAGTGTCATAGTTTATTTTTTTTAATGACTTTAAGTGATGAGAAGCTTGGCGTTCTGTCTCAGCAGAATGGCAACACCTCTAGCCGTATAAACTTCTTACAGCAACATGAACAAGGTGCTGGTTCAGAACTAACTCGGAGGGAGCGATGGGGCCTAGTACAGTAATCGTTGCTTTATAAAGACTTTCTGTAGATAAGAAAGATAAGAGCGTGATTAGGGCAGAGTTTCAGCAGTTGTGATCACAGTCATACCTTCCCTAGCCTTCAGTCCACGCGCTGCTTGAAGCTTTATTAAGCGAACGATTGTAAATTTTAGAATCAATTGTAGAACTTGAACCGATGAAATCTGGTTACTAATTCCGATAGCAGTTCTGAAGGGCAGTTGTCAAAGCTACTCTTTTAGCAAATCTGTTGTCCTACAAGCGCAATGTAATTTAGCCAAATAGTGGAGATTTTTCTTAATTCTCTCATGGCACTGAGATTTTTAAATGTGTTTTTTGTATGCATTACGTGCCGAGGCAGAACCTGACTCTCAGCGTGTTCTCTGTTCGCCAAGAAGATAAGCACTCGTGTGTGTTAGTCTGTGACCAGTTGTGAAATGCACAAGCGAGGCATTGTTTTCCTTTTACCAGCTCATGAAACCTGCTGTCATTCCCGTAGTGTAGTTGGGGACATTATTATGGGTTACAAGGTTATACAGGAAAAACATGTTCTAGAGAAAGGCTGGTCAAAATAAACGAGGTAGAGTCTTCCAGATTGTTGTAATCTGGGTTTGTATCAGTGAGGTCAACGCTTGGGTACATTCGCTGGGATGAAGATACCATGTCAGACAGCATCCTTCCAACAGTTTGTTGCGTCATAATGACAAAAATGAAGCAATCCTGATGTTATTACGTAATCACTTTTGTATTCTTTGACAACAATAATAATACTTTTCTCTCTTACCTTTTGCTAGACAAACGTGTTCCTTGCTGTGCACGTATGATTGTCCCATGAGTCAAGGAGTGGTTTTATCCATTAAGAAATGGGGAAACAGTGGCACAAGAAGTACTACTTACCAAGGTCATATGGGAAATCGGTGTCAGAGGCATAAACAGAATCTCGGCCTGCTGACTGTCCCACTCTACCCTCTGGGCACCCAGACACAAGTGGAAAAGTGGCTTGCTGTGTGACTCAACAGCTTTTCCTTCCTCAGCAGCTGCCACACTGGGCAATTACAGGTGGAAATGACCTACTGGCATTTATTTGAGTCAAACAGGTTTCCAAGGGACTCTAGAAGGCATGTCCTCTGCCGAAGAGGGCTCCTTGATGCATCTCTGCAATGGTAAAATCTCTTTTTCCCAGATGTACATCTGCTCTGACTGCTTTCAGGGTCTTTTGTAATAGATGTTGCCCAGGGACACCCAGGAATTCATTTTACCCTTCTCTGCGAGGGAATAACAATAAGCTGATTAAGCTGTCATTTTTCAGGTGCTTTTTCTATACATAGCTTATACATGCCAAATGAACTGATGCTAGGAAGTGCTTCTAGAACATCACACTGTGACTGATTGCACTTTGATATATCAGATCGGATGCTTAAAGATTCGTGGGGTGTCTCTTAAACACAGTTGTAGCTAACTGGCTCCCTTTTAACAGCAAAACCAAACTGTGTTGGTCCAAAAACTAGCTGTTTTTCCAGGCCATGTCAACTGAGTTCAAGGAGGGCCTGTTCAGGTATCCCAGATCTTTTCCCAACAGCAGGGCTGAAGAGGGTTATATGCTGGAGTTGCTGTACAATGGCTGGAATGGGCAGCAAGGATGAGTACTGTGAAGGCCTTGACCTTGAAGAGTGGCTGATGGAAAGCAGCAGCACGGGAGGGGCTCGTGTCTTGGCTCTGGTCCTCGGATGGATGGGTAAGAAGAGGCCTTTGGCAGAGAAGGATGAAAGGTGACTAAGAATGTGAAACTGGGAGGAAACTCATTATAGTTATGCAATCTCCAGGTGGCTTTTTTTTTTCTCTGTGAGAAGATACCTTTTGTTAGTTGTCCCACTGGCATTTGCTGCTCATGCTGTCTTCTGAATAGAAGTCTTAAACAATTATTTCTCTGCTTGACTTAGGAAGTTTAATTTAGCTTCCTAGCAATGAGACTATGGCAGCACCTCGTGTCTTCCTTCTCCCTTTACAGGCTTTATTTTAGATTGACTTTGCCTCTTCCCTTTCCAATCAGTTCTCTTTCTGGCTGTCCAGTAGTTGAACCAAAATAAAGAAGCTTTTTCTGCTGCCATCCCCGTATCTCACTTGTTCCATGGTTTTTCTGTGTCCCTCTTGCCACACTCCCAAAGCTTTCACATGCAAGCCCCACTGAACTTAGTGGTGGCAGTTCAGGATAATGCTGTTGTCCAGTCTAGTCCTATTTCACAGGTTTCCCCCAGAGCAGAGCCAGCAGAAGAGGGTTTGTTCTGTGCCTGACCCTGCTGGATCCTGGTTAGATGTCTGAGCTTAAACCCAAGCCTAACAATCCTATTACATGCTGGCCTTTGTGCTAGACTGGCTGGTGTACAGCCGTGTGTTTACCTCTGCTGACCCTGGTAAAGGGATGTAGCCTGGAGAAGGTGATCTGAACTGCTGGAGCAAGAGCTGGTGGAACTCCTCTGAGAACCCTTAGGTTCCTTACTAGCACGACAGCTTTTCCAGTGATCTACAATGAACTGCTCCACCGTTAACCCCGTCTGGATCCTGATCTTCCATTTTATGGGTAAAACAAGACGTTTTGCATTGTTGTAAACATACTTCCAGGAACTGATTCTTCTAATCTGTAAAACAGTTGTGAAAATGTGGCCTTGCTCTTCAGCAGTTCTGCAGTCACCTATCTCTGAGACCTTGTGTTCCACTCTTGAATAAGATTCTAGACCAGAGAAAGGGTTAGACTGCATACAGATTAACAAATCTGTTGCTCTATCTCTGGCTACTGCAGCATGACTCACCCATCAGTGCTTGTCAGCGTCTGGTGTGACCTCATTGAAAGCTTCAACATCTCCTGTGTGAAGGCAGGTTGTAATCCATTGTGGGAATCCTGAATAGGTGGAGAATGAAGTTCTGAGGCTCTGACAATGCTTACATCATAAACATCCCCCTAGAAATCAGATGCGCCCTCAGCAGAAATATTCTTACAGCTGAGGATCTTTTAATGGTAAATCTGACTTTCCTGTGCTTCTGTTAACAGGCACCTGTAACTCTTCAAGGCAGCAACAGCAATCAGTGCTGGTGGGAAAACCTGAGTAGAGGGGGCAGGTCAGTGAGGAGATGCTCTGTTGTTTGTAAGGGTGAGAAAGAGCTGATGGTTCCTTTTTATGTATCACAGCTTTTAGAGGCTTTTTCCTCTTTCCCCTGTGTCAATACGTGGGGCTCCTGGTATGCTGGCTGAGGGACACAAGTGAGGAAACTGCAAGAGGGGCTGTAAAAAAGGGAGTGGTTGAGTGAGTTACCTTGTGGTACCTTGCATGTGTGGCTTGGATGTGTAGTGTGAGGATGAGAGGCAACAGGAGTTTGGAAGTCAGATGGTTCTCTTCAGCTGGGGCTTGCTGAGTAAACATGAGGCACAGAGTGCTCAGTACCTCTACCTCCTTCCCAGGGGCTGGTGCACTAGCAGATACTCCCAGTGCTGCTCACTCTAAACCGAGCCAACTGCCATCATCTTAACTGCAGAACCCGCATCTAGCAATGGTCACAGCAGAAGCTATTGTCCTCTCGCCTGCTTCAGAGGAAGCTTTTAGTCTCTAAGGGCACAAGGCTGGCATTGTCCCACAGCGATCTGCTGCCACTTGAATGCCTGGCTGAGAGGGAAATCCCTGGCCACTGGTCCAGTTCCTGTGATTAGGATACGTGAATGTCTGCTCCTGTTTTCATAGAATGGTTTGGGTTGGAAGAGACCTTACAGACCATCCAGTTCCAACCCCCCTGCCATGGGCAGGGACACCTTCCACTAGACCAGGTTGCTCAAAGCCTCAACTTCCAGGGATGGGGCATCCACAGCTTCTCTGGGCAACCTGTCCCAGTGTCTCCCCACCCTTTCTGGGAAGAATTCTTCCTGATGTCCCATCTCAATTTCCCTCTTTCCATTTAAACCCATTACCCCTTGTCCTGTCACTCCCTGCCCTTGGAAAAAGTCTCCCCCCAGCTTTCTTGTAGCCCCCCCAGGCACTGGAAGGTGCTGTAAGTTTTGCTCTAGGTGGTTTCAGTATGAGGCATGGTTGTCTGTACCAGCCTGGCAGCTTTATCCATCTGCAGCAACGGTTGCTACCTCTTGGCTTCCCAAACCCACTGTCCTCAAAGCTGCTTGCTGGCTCCGATGGCGAACCCAGAGCCTGGCACCTTGTGAGAAGGTGAGAATTTTGCAGAAGATCTCTGCTTCAGCGGATTACCATGCAATCCCTAATTATTGTAACAGTGGCTTCTTATGAAGCGCTTAGAAAAATAAAGTGTCTGGCATGGCAGGACAGAGAGATACCCTGCTTCTAAAGGTGTGCTGGCCTGGTGACCCTGCGGGACTGTCCCTGGGGAATGAAATGGAGCTGCTTTGTCAGAAAGCCATCAAGAATTTTGCAGAAGTCGCTGCATCCTCTGCTCTGGAATAGACTCTGGCACCTGTCTGAGTGTAGCTGTGTCTCTGCTGCAGACCTGCTCTTCCCAGCCAGACTCCTACCTGGCAAGTTTGTTCTCTTACCCTTTGCCTCGTGTGGGTGGTAGTATGGTGTCTGCATTCCCTAAATATTTTTTTTTTCCTTGAGACTGGGAACGTGGATTTTATTTTGGGGGGCAAAGATCCTGTTCTGAGCAGATTCGTTTTATGTTTTGGTGCTTCTTTAAGGAAGGCGTAGAAGGTCATAGAGTTGAGGAATGCATGTGATTTGTAAGGAGGAAATAGGCAACCTTATGCCTCTTCATCCCCGATTCCTTACCACGAAGATCAGCCAGATACTATCTGCTTAGCTGTTCTGTGAATCCGGGGTGAGACGAGTTGATGGCTCTACCCAGTTTCTAGCAAAGCCATGTGCACGTGCACACAAAATGCAGCTAGTTCTAGAAATGAATGCCTCTGCTGTTCTTTGCTCAGAGGCGAAGGCCTAAATGATGTTTAGAGACGGATCATGCCTTCCTTGGGTGATCTGATGGGTCTGCAGCATGACATACCAGTGGGCAAGAAGATGGAAGCCCCGTGGTGGTGCTGTCCACGCTGCATGCAGCTGTGGGGGTGTTGGGTTAAATGATTCATCTGGTACCTCAAGTCTCATTGCTTGATTTACATCCTGATTTTTAGTGTCTTGGCAGACTTTTCTTTTATAGACTAAAGCCCACCTCAGGTTCTAGTGGAATCCTGCTCTTACATCAAGCTCAATCCTCCTGGCTGCTCCCTGTGTTCAGCTGGAAATGGACAGACACCATTTGTGGGTGCCTGAATATCCTGAGTCACCGGTTACCAGCTGGTATGTGTGCTGCAGTTTTCCTTTCTTCCTTTCCGACTGCACTCCCTAGAGGAGACTCGGAACAATTGCAGTTCGCAGCTAAAGCGCATTATGTGCACTTGTCTGGATCCACACAATTGGTGGACAACCTCTGACTACGTCTGCGTGGTGAGCTGCCTGTGATTTGCTGCTGTCTGCCTGGTGTTTCCATAGCGGAAAATAGAGCAGATGTAGGGGTATTTTAAAATGGCATTTTCTTTGTATTTACTAGCCAAATACCTGCGTTATGGAGATGGCGATGTCTTGATTAAATAATAGGTGGAGACAAGTGATGATTCTAATAATGCCCTCACAGTGAGATAAATTGTGTGAAAAGGAATGAAATACAGGGATCTAGGCAGGTGATGAGAGGTAAACTAGTTGCTCCCTACGCTGGCAAAGCTCTGCTTGCAGGAGCATTGGTCAACCACGCTGACAGGTTATCTGTTCTGTCCGTTCCGCAAGACACCCCTGTCACGCTGTGGTTGTTATCCTGCTTATGCAGTGTCCCAGAGCAAGGCTGCTGAAACTCAGCAGGGAGAGAATGCAGCGTGTTGCTGTGTTACTTCATCCCACCAAAGCGGTCTCACTATGTAACACTTACTGCTAGTCTTGTGCGTAGCTTGGGGGGAAGCTGCAACGCAAAATACTTCAGTGAGCTCTTTGACCTGACAGGTCTTGACATATTGCTGCTGGACATGTCTCTGGGTCTGAGCTGAACCTGTCCTGCTAAAATATCAGCATATTAAATAGTATTATTTTATCTGTGCTGTTTCTACCTATTGACTAAAAAAATTCCATTCCTACTAAATTCATTTTAAGTTACATGTCATAAACCGTTAGTTAAGTCAGCTATTTCACTGGCATGAAGATTGTAATGTATATAACAGACAGATTAATGCTTGTCTGGGACCAAAGGAGTTAAAGCAGCTCCTTCTGCTGAAACACCGGGTGAAATCCAGGGATGCTCTGTAAACAAAAGCTGCGTTTGCAACAGGTTGCCAGTGTTTGCCTGGCACAGTCCGTCCTGTTAGCAGGCGCTGATCCTGCCACGGAGGTAATACGTGGGTTGTGCTGAGTCATGAAAACAATGCAAGTTGTGTCAGTAGGGTAAGGAGTGGCTCACCTTGGGAGTAGGATGTAGGTTTTAGTGAGACCTCTCAAAGAAGAACCTTTAGAAGAAAGTTGAGGGTGAAAAAGATACATGAGAGAGACTTTGAAGTCTGACATGATGAAATTCTGGTTCCTCTTGCTGCATCAGGGGCTTGTCCCAAACAAGACAGTGGAATTAACACCTATCTGAAGTGTCCTGGGAAAACATGTGCTATAGCTGAAGACAGCAGGAGTCCCAAGAGGAGTTTCCTGTGGAGGGATGGCTGAGAGCTGTTAAAAAAATTGCATATACAGTTACTCCCTTGTTCCTTTATAGCTCTGACTCCTCCATCCCCATCCTAAACACACCAGTTTCAGTATTTCCTTTTCTCTCCTCTCATTTAGCTCATATTTCATATCCCTCAAGCTTCCTTTTATATCTACGGGTTTAATTCTGTTAAATCCAGTTGCTTTGGCTCCTACCCTGCCTGTGCTTTGCACCTGCTGCAATAGTCCCAGCAAACTTGGCACCCAACCCTTGGGCACCCTAGAGAAAACAACTGTCTAGACCAGGCCCCTTCTGCCCGATGCCCTGATGTACCCCAGAGCCCCCAGGCGTTAGTCTGTGTTCAGAGCAATGTGCTGCTACGCAAATGGTCCCTTTCTGCTCTTCCTTCTACCTCCATGGCGTTACGTGCACCTAACTTCCCAGTAGGTGCTAGCCTAATGTTTATTGATCTTTTGTAAAGGTCTGATGCGAAGGAAGACTGATAAAATCTTGTCCAGTGTCTTTGTGGACTCATAATTGCACCAGCTCCCTCCTAGCGAGAGATGGGAGTCCAGAGGACAAACAGCACCTTCTGCAGACCTAGAAACAGTGCAAGCTGGAGGACAACAATGCCTTGGCCCTACAGAGCTTCTGGAATCCAGCAGGATTCAGGAAGAGGTGTTTGCTCTTTTCTAAAATGATGAGAAATCCAATCTTGGTGTAGGGAGTCCTGTGGCATAGGAAGGGCAGAGAAGCCTTAGTGCAAAGTCACAGCCCGTTCTCACTCGCAGTTAAAGCTCCTCTTGCCCTGGGCAAACACAGAGCCTGTCAGCGTCCCGTGGCTTACAGTACAGCGATGTGACCAAAATAGCTCCACAACTTTACAGTGTGGCTAAAAATAGCTTGCAGGTCAGCTTTCTTCATAAAGGTAGTGGTGACATCAGTGGGAGAGCACTCTTGCTGCTGTTCAGTGCAGGTAGAACTGGGTAAACAAAGGGGCAACAGCAGCGGTTTAATTAGCTCAGCAGCCTTGAGGAAAGAGGGGTGCTACGGGGTGGGAAAGGACAAAGGAGGCCCAAAAGCATCGAAGGCCTGGGCAGACCCTCTGCCACTGACCAAGTCCATGTGCTTATACACAGACGACTTCTCCCTGGGTTTTTATTTCCATGATGCTTAAGAGGCACCAGCCTGCCCATTTCTGCCTCGTCGTGGCCCATGTCGGGATGTGTCACTGGACTGGCCCGTCGGCCAACGCCAGCGCGCTCCTTGCCCCTCGTTTCCAGACAGTGACCACAGCCCATGACATCACCTCTGGCCAGGGGCAGATCAGGGGCTGCGGCCGTGGCAGTGTTTAGTGTGTTTTGCTGTAGCCATTCAACCAGAGGGTTGATCTTTTATGGTGCAGTTTGCCTGTGGAGAAATCAGGATGGCCCTGAGTTCTAGGGGGATTTCAGTATTTGCTCTTGGGCCAAAAAAAAAAGGCTGTTTATATGGGGTTGAACTGTCTGTTGTTGTAAAGTATTACGTTTTCCAAAGGAGCAAAGCTGCTCGTCGTGATCCTCAGAGTTTTAGTCTCTGTTGTGTATTCTAAGTCTGGCCATGGAGATAAGTCTCGGCCAAGTTTGGAAATGAAGTGCCTGATTTGAATGTTACGGGACTCTAATGTAGGTTATGAGCGGTTTGCCGTGCCTGCGGTTGCCTGTGTGGCTGCGGGAAGCGTACTGCAGCAGGCTGTGCCAGCGAGAATTTCCTTTGTGCTGCAGGTTTTGTGCCTAGTGATTTTTATGGTGCTGAAAGAGAGGAAGGAGGTGACAAAACTGTGAGAAATTGAGGCCAGGTCATTACTGTCAGCCGAGGACAGAGTCCTGTAGCCAGTCAGATGTGACGGAACGCGCTTGCTGATGCTGCTACCAGGAAGCTGGAGAGAAACGTGACTGACAGCAGTGCGCATGTGCCTTTGGAGAAAGGAGGCTATCTGTAAGCTCCTGCAATGCTTCTCTCTGCCCAGCAACACCGTTCCTTCTTTTCTTTGCATTCTGCTTAAGCAGCTGTTCCGCGTTTATGATCCAATTCTTCGTACTGAGCCATCTTCGTTGCAACAGCAGTTATCTTGAGATGAAGGACAGCCAGGACCTCAGATTTGCTTTGAGTAAGCACTATAAATAGGATAAAAGCACTACAGTTACTGTTCTCTAAAACCATTGTGAGATCCTTGTAGGACCAGCCCCAGACTCCAGCTATGTGAAAATGGGTCCTGAGCCAAATGCATCTCCGAATTGACAAGTATAGGGAGAATTCTGGGCAAGATCAGCTCGCTAAGGATTTCAGCTGAGCTGAAAGTAAGCTGCCAATAGGAAGCTCTGCATCCCTAGCTGTGTGCTTCTAGTGCATTTTGAAGCTACAGGCCACACCGACTGCAGTCTGTAGTTGGCGTAGGTCATAGGTAAAATCAACTCAATACCACTCCATTTAGCAGAGTCATTTCTGAGCACTGCAATACAGCTCTCGCCATAGCCTGCTCCTTGCCCTCAGTGAGAGTTGCTCCCTGGTCTGCCCTGCCCAGCTTGCAAATGTAGCTCATCAGCCTCTGCTTCTTTGCAAATGAGCTGCATAGGTAATCAGAGGAGGAGGCAGAGCAGCAACCCACCCATCCCAGCCAGTTCCAAAGGCTCTCTGCTTCCTAGGGCTTTCTGGAGTTATTTGCCACGTGAAATGTGTGGGTATAAAACTGTTGTTTCCTCAAATGCTCTACCTTTTGCAACAGGAGATCATTTCCCAGTGGGGAAAACAGGCTGTTGGTGTGGTGGGCAGTCAGCTTGTCACTTGGACACAATCCAGGGCCGATTAGTTTGGGTGCAGCAGTGCGCTAACACCGGCAGAATGCACCCAGACTGGCTCCCGTCTCGATAGCGCCGATCTCCCCACGCTGCTCTCCGCCGTCCCCGCGGTTCGTCGTGAGCACGGGTCCCTCTCCTCGCCTGTGCTGGCATGCCCACGGTAAACCATAATTTGCACCCAGGGCTGCTCGCCTGTGCCGCGACTGGTGGCAAACCCTCCCAAAGCAAACAGCGATTTGCCTGTCTGCACTGACTCAGCTCTGCCGAGGGCAGGAATAGGAGCTAAATCCGGTTCAGTAAAGTCTATAGGTAAGGAACAGCCTTCCATAGCACACACTGAGGCGTATTATTTTTTGGAAGGAACTTGACTGTGTCCCAGGAAGTGCAGTGAAGGCTGCGTTGGGCAAGAGAGCCTACCCAGCAGCCACCAATCTCCACGTCTGTAGCCTTGTGCTTGTAAGCGCTGGGGGTTTTCTTCCCCTGCCTGCAATTCCTAGCTAGAAACTGAGAATTGAAAGGAATCCGGGCTATCTTTAGGAAGCAAATACCTACTCTCCGGAAGCGAGGTCCTGTCATGGCAAGGGGCTCACAGATAAGGAGGAAGGGCAGGAAACCTGCCAGGCCTCACTTCTTTCACTGTTTTCCATAATCCTAGCACTGTGAGTCAGCATTTCTAGAGCCTAGACTTGTTTACAGCAGCAATCGGTGAGGTGGTACAAGGGAGTTGGGGTGTGGAGGTATGTGTGTGTCTAAAATGAGAAACCTTTTGCCCGGGAGCAAGTGGGGATGTTACCAACCATCTTTCCAAAATGGGACTAACCGTGAGCAAAGGACACCCTGACCCCTAACTGCACTGGAGCCATTCGCAGCGTAAGGAGCTTCCTAGCGTGCGTAAGGGAATCAGAACTTCACAAAGCCGTGTGTATTGGGCTGTCTTAGTTCCTTTAAAATTAAAAAAAAAATAAAAAATAGGAGTCTGCAAATATTTGGGATGATCAGGGTAGAGGGATAAAGGTAATGCTTCCCACCTCGAGTCATTACGGATTCATTTCGCATTGGCTTGGCCAGACGGGGTGCGTGCCAGGGAGACTCCCAAAACTGCACAGGTAACAGACCACCCGCTGAGGTTTCTATTCAGAGCCCATACCTGCACTGGAAGAAGAAACACGAGCTGTGGGATATCTTACATCGCCGCTTGTGAGCGTTATGCCTGCGCCTGGCTGGTCAGCCTGCCTGGGTCTCATGGCCAAGGGGGGTAACATCGAAAACAGTGCGGATTATTTTAGATCTGCAAAGGTATTTATTTTGAAAATTCTAGTTTCCATAGCAATGTAGTGCTGTTCTCATTCTCGTCTCTCTCCTATTACTCCAATCTCAGCAGCCATTAGATAAATTATCAGTGAGCATTTTTTTATCTTGAGTGATTTTATATATGTTGGTTCCTTAGTGAATCAGAGCCAGTTAGTCAAGGATTGACTCACATCCTTTCCTGGGGCCGACAGGAGGTCTATTGCAATGTAAAGATGATAAAGAACTAATATTATTAATTGGACTGGATGTATGAGGGTGTGGTCTTATATCTAGAGTTCTGGTTCGATTCTAAAGGAGTTATTTATGTTCTTTAGACTTGTGTTTCACTGTAGCTTCATCAGGACACAGTATTCTTGTTCCATGCATGTAGTAAATAAACTCTTCTTTGGGGCTGCTGTGTGCTGCTGTTCTCCACCCCAGAGGTGACTTCTGGACACAGTTCCCCCTGTTACCAGAGCCAGTGCTTCTGGCCCCTTGGTTCATTCTTCTCTTTCAATATGCACAAGAAAGAAGTGGTTAAGAAAACAAAGCAAGCTCTTTTTTTTGGGGGGAGGGGGAGGGGGAAGTTTTTTGTTTGGTTTTTTTGTCATTGTTCTTAGGGTGTGTGTTTTGTTTCCTGGTGCATCTTGTCTTCCTGGTCAAGAAACCACTAGTCTTGCCAGAATAGTTATGCAGGTTGGAATGTAAAAATCCCAGACTTAACCCTGCAGCAATGATGGCATGAAAAAGCAAAAGATGTAGAGATGATTTATTCCGATGGTGTAGTTTGCCTTTTAAGGAGATGGTGTAGTGCCTTCCTTTGCCTGTATGAACTGTATCTCCACCTGGGGAGCTGTGCCAGAATAGCTGTTCCACAAACCCTTTGCTTCGAACAATAGCCTTTGTCCTGTAATTCAGTCCTTACAAGCAGGTAAGGAATGAAGGGAACTGCGTGGGAGAGAGAGTGGCATTGTGGACCAGATTCCAAGATAAGGAAGTAGGGCTGAAGATGAGGCGAGAGTTTGCCTCTGACCGTCTTCTGCAGTGTCGTCACTTAGGAACTAGAATACCTGCGTTTTATAAATTGGAGCATGGATCCGCTGAATGGAGGATGCTGGAACCCCGCTGTGCAATCTAGATATTAACAGGCGTCGGCACGGTGACCATCGCTTGCCTTGCCAGTCATTAGAGGTCTCCGGTGCCTTGCGTGTTCCTCCCTGTCTAGGAGAGGCATCAGCTGTCTTGTTTATGTTCAGTTCATGAGTTCGTTGGAGTAGATGTGTTTATTATGAGTAAATTCTGCCCCCCCCGGCTTCTATCTGAGCTCTCTGGGTGCTGGATACCTGGCAGAAATCTCCTCTTAAATCCTAAGTGGTAGAAGCTCACTTGTGCCCTGAAGAATGAGAGATAATAATCCTTCTAAACCCTCTATTTTAGATGTTAAATATTTACTTTAGCTGAATTATCCCCATCCTTTGAGAATACTAATAATACCCTGCTCTTCACAAAGTTGTCTGTCAGTGAATTCCATATATATTTTATGCAAAGCGCTAAAATGTGGTTGCTTATCTTTTAATTTATCCTTTTTCCCCCTTCACGTTCTTGTGTTCCTTGAGATAAGATGAAGAGAAATTCTCAAACTGCTA
Organism: Eurypyga helias; assembly: GCF_000690775.1. NCBI lineage: Eukaryota > Metazoa > Chordata > Aves > Eurypygiformes > Eurypygidae > Eurypyga > Eurypyga helias. Next base: position 15,496 of record NW_010268374.1, read on the forward strand.
CCTCTGGGCTATGTCTTCTGCAGTACCCGCGCTGTGGACTCTCTGATTCACACCCCAGAGGGGAATGGTCCCACTCCTTTCAATTTTCCTTCGGACAAGGGCTCTTCTCAATCCCTAATCTCGTAGTAAACCGCCATTGCCCCGTGTCACATCACGCAGCAGCCACCATTGTAGTGACTCAAACAATGACCCCTCCGGATTCGATGTTCGGCCAAGGCTGGACATTGTCAGGATGGACACCCTGAGTCCTCTCACGAGTGTTTATGTCCCCACGTGCCGGATGCAGACATACCCAATGCCTATGTAAAAAAAAAATAGTAATTTAAAAAGATCCCGGTTTCAGAATAGTAACTGCTTGGTATCTGCATGGAATGAGAATGAAATGTGACTAGCGACCTTGTGACTGTTGTGTTGTATAACCAGATAAAAAGGGCTTGGGGTTTGTGGATTGAGCTTTTTCTCATTTGTCTTCCAGAGCTCAAAGTCCACTCCAAGCAGTGACCGACACAATCTCCCGCCGAAGTCAGGCTCTGCCTGCACGTCAGGCCCTAACGGCAGGGTTTAGTGCCGGAGCACCTTGGAAGGTGTCTGTGTGGGTTCCTCCGTGGTCCCTGCGGTGACCCGAGGAAGCAGGAGACCCAGAACTGTCTGAAAGCCCAGAGCCAGGAATCTGAATGACGACAGACTTGGCTGAGGCCAACCTGCTCGCCTGCCTCCTGTGTTTCTTGTATCTGGCCAAGAAGCTGCCTCCAGTTTCTCTGATTGCACTCTAGTAAACACTGCTTCAGGCAGCTATGGGCAGCAGATGTTACTGTGTGAACCCTTCGGTGTGTTTACAGCAGGGACGGTCCTCGGATCTACTCCCGTTAAACAATGGATGTAGCCACCAGAAGGAAGTCCTGCTGGTTACAGCTTGCTTGGAACACTCTGAAGGGTGCTCACACCACTCCTCTTCGGATACTCGAGGGGATCAACTCACGAATAGGAGCAAAATAAAATTGATGGCTTAAGTGGCTGCAACCCCAGCTGCGCCCGATTCCCCGAAGGGGTCATCCCTGCGGCAGGGTTGGCTGTAGAAGGCAGCTCCTGAGTTGCCGTAGTGACAGCCCGTTCTTAAAGGCATTAATATCTGTCTGGGCTCCTCAGTGAAGCAGTTCTGGAGACTTAACCAGAATAAAAACGTGCACTTTTTCATCTGAAGAATTGTCCGTTAGTTGAGTTTCTCAGGTGAGCTCAGAGGAGCACGGGTGCTGCTGCGAGGGCAGGGGCAGGCAGGCAGCGATGCCCTTCCCTTCTGGGAGCAGCCAGCCCTTCCATCCCTTCTGCTGCCTCACAAAACTGTGCCCTATGGTTATTTTTGGTGATGGGCTCCCTTAATTTTCTGGAGAGTGAAAGAAGGATTAATATAGTGTGCTCATGGCGTTTGGAAGTTAAGTTTTTAGGGTAAAAAACCATGTAATTCATCATGTGCTATTACGAAGAAATACTTAAATTGTTAGGGACAGGAAAGCTAAGTGTCCGCAGTATCCATTCCTACAGTCCAGTTAGGGGTTAAATCCTGGGTTTTGGCTGCTTTTTAAGACCTCTAACCCAAAGTCTACTAGCAAGCTGTCTCGAGAGGGAGAAGGCTTTAAAGAGACTGGCTTTGTAGCTATAAATAATTTACACAGCGGAGTGCAGAAATGGAGTCAAGGAGAGGCTCCACCTCACCCGAATGTAACAGCGAAGGGCAGAATCGTGAGGATGGCTGTACCCCGGGTCAAGGAGAAGGCTGCAAGCAGCAGTCACCCCCTTCATCCACCCTAAACTGCTCTGCTTTGGAAACCTGAATCTTCCGACATCTGACTATCCACTGGTAAATGGTGACTGCGTTGTACTGCAACACATTAGACTTGGGGGGGCCAAACGTGGCAAAGTTTTGAGCAGTACGGGTGTAAACGTACCTGGAACCAAACATCTGCTGGAGGGCTCTGCTAGGTTGCAGGTGGTGGGCTATAGGGCAGTTTGCATGTCTGAACCCATCATGAACGGTTTCAGATGAAACCCTAAATGAAAACACTATGGCAAAAAATGTCAGTAAATGCCACGCGTACTTTGTAGAAGGGCCCTTCCCAATATCTGTAAATATGGGAATTCTGACGTTTCCCAATTTTGAGCCTTCAACAGGAGACACAAGAAATATTACCAAGCCAGCACTTTTTGTGGATTAGTTTTCTAGTTTCAGTTTTAACTTCCCTGAAAACGTTTAATGGAAATTCAATGTTGTGTCTTGGAGAGGATTGTCTTTGAAAGGAAACTGTTCCTAGAAAAATCACTGGAACAGCTGCTTGGTTTAGCTGCATTTTCATCTGAGTTCAAACCTCAGCTCGGGTCAGACTCTCCAGGAAAACCTTCTCCTGCTTTCTGTAGCAGTGGGAATACTTGGAAACGGGCATGGAATGCCAAGGAAAATTACCTCTTTCCTCTGCATGAGACCCTGCTGCCTCGGCCAAACTCGGAGTAGCCAGAAGAGCTGCTGCAGCTGGGGAGGCGCGGAGCTCTCCGCTTTCCCTTTTCCACAGCTCCCGAGAACGCATCCCAGACAACTCTTGAATATTAATACGCGGTGTAACCGGTGCAACACTGGGCTAAGGTTGGGGTCGGCATGAGGTACAGCTTCCGGAGACCTCTCCCAGCGTGGCGGGTCGGAGACACCCGGCCGCGGCGCAGCACTGCGCGGCAGAACCTTTAACCTCCGCACCCCACCGGGCCGTGACCCCCCCGCAGGCGTGCGTGCGGTCAGCCCCCTCGGTGCGGGATGCCTGGCTGCGTTCCCTAGGTGTGTCACTGCGGGCCCCAGGCTGTAGCACTTTGGAGTTTTGGGTTTAACCTGGTTTTGCAAGCTTTCTGTAATGTAACACTGACAACGTGACACTTGCAAGCGGCGGAGTCAGTCGCCTCGTCTTCCACCAAGAGACAACCCGCTGCATTTAGATTTCTGGCTTACGTGTGCGCAGGGCTGATTTGTCCCTAATTGTTTGCTTTCTTCAGAGTCTTTTGAAGTTTATGTCTTCAAGCCAATTCCTTATATTAAAAATAAATTCTTCCAAGCCACCAATAAAATGTCAACTGTGATTAAAGTCTGACTCCTCGTTTTAAGACTTGTCTCCTAAGTAATGTGAGGTCACCCTGTGAGTCAGCGTTTGAAAGGACCGTTACTCCTGAGAGCACGGGCAAGGCCCAAAGTTCATCGCTGCTTGCTCAAACAGTCTCGCTGCGTCTGAAACCGCTTTGTGTTGCGCTGAGAGGGCTGCAAACCACCGGGCCGGTCTGGCACAGAAGTCGTGATAGTTCAGGCACCTCAAATCGTGGAAAAATATTACTCTGTGTGATTGTAGAGGTTGGATTTCTGGTAGGAGAAGTTTTACCTCCTGTGTATTAAAGAGGAGGGTGGGATGGGAAGCTGTGCTTGAGGCATAAGCTTTCAACTCTGTTCTGTTGAAATAAAAGTTGGGAACGGTAAAATCTCCGGGCAAGGGCTCTGTCTTTTGTACACTGCCCAGCAGAACAGAGCTGAAGTCTGACAGGGCTTTCTGGACACGGGAACTTGGTTAACTTTATTAAAATACTAAAAAAAATAGAGATGGGCACTAAAGCTACAAGTGCAAGCCCTGAGAAGTGAGGAAATACCATTTTTAACATTGTCCATGCAGCCTGCTCATTCTTTTTGTGCACGTTCGTTGTAAGAGTCGTACACGATCACGCTTTTCTTTTGTCACTCTTCCTCCCCGTTTGCTGCGGTGAGCATTTGGAGGGAATTAATCACAATGGAGCCGTGAGTAACGGGGAGCAGGACTCTGCCTCTGCATCCAGCCTCTGTGTGTCACTCCGGTCTCCCCATCCCGCTCTCTGCCCTTTTCCTACCCTGTTAACTCCTCACTGCTCTGCATTCCAGTCAAAACCCTTTGTCTTGGTGCTTCCTGGGTGTCTGTGGAGAATCCTTGGCCCTGGGTGTCAAGGAGGGAACTGGGGTGTCCATGGAGAATTCTTGGCCTTGTGTGTCGAGGAGGGAACTGGGGTGGCCACGGGGGATTCTTGGCCCTGTG
>NW_010268374.1:20022-20364 GCF_000690775.1 Eurypyga helias
AACTGGGTTTGTCCAGGGAGAATCCTTGGCCTTGTGTGTTGAGGAGAGAACGGGGAGCCACTGGCCAGGAGAAGCAATGAGAGGGGAAAGTCTTTCTGGCCTTTTCCTGCTGTGTGGAGCACATTTGGAGCAGTTCAGGTCACTCAGCTGCCAAACACCACACGGAACATGCTCCGGTGGGAATTATCTGGGGTTTGAAAGGGTATGAAATACGTGACGGGTGTTGACAAGCTGCAGGTTGTTTCCCCAATCCACACGCAGGCTTTCCAACAACCTGCGATGGTTTTGGTAAATCTCTCCATTGCGGGTGGCTGTTGGAGCGGTACCTTCCCTCACCGCAGC
>NW_010268375.1:0-222 GCF_000690775.1 Eurypyga helias
CCCGGGGTCAGCCCCTCCCCGCACCCTGGAGAGGCGATTCCAGCCCGAGCGCAGCGGTGGGCGCGCTCCGGCTTGGCCAAAGGGCTCTTCCAACCCTCCTTTTCCAGTGGGCTCAGGGGCTGGTCCCACCCTCCACGATGAATTTGATGGAGCTCAGGCACCTGCCTCGCCGGAGCCTGCCCCGGCACTGCTCGCGGTCAGGCGAGAGCTGTGTCCTGACGG
>NW_010268375.1:255-3209 GCF_000690775.1 Eurypyga helias
CCTGAGCCCAGGAACCAACAATAAAACCACTGGCGTGGGCCCTAGGGAGACGCAGCAACTGGGCAGGGTGTGGGACTTGTGGGCGAGCGCTGGGTTTGGGGAGCTCCCGATGACGGGAGGGCGAGAGCGCCTGCCCCGGGTGTACGCAGCCTGGCCAGGTGCCCATGGCGCTGCCCATGACCTCCCGGGAGCCGTGGCACTCACCTTCCCCCCCATTTGCCTTTGAATCCGTTTTAATGGGTTCATCTTGGAGATCCTAAAGGAGCCTGATGCTCCCAAATTACCTACGGCCCCATGTCGGTAGGAGCAGGTGGCGTGGGTTGGTCCCATAGTCACATTTCCCAGGAGTGAAACGCAGCCTGCCAGATCCTGGGGGTCTGTGTGGGAGCAGGTTCTGTGGGAGTTCTGCCAGCGTTCCCTCGAGGGGCAGCAGCGGATCCGCTGCCAGCCTGAGGGTCTCCGGGAGAGGCCGGAGGGGCTCCATGTCTCACGGCCTGATGCTGCCGCTCGGCTGTGCTCCTCCGCGAGGATGAACGCGAATCCGTGCGATCCGTCCGCGTGAGCTGTCCTTTTTGTCCCCAGAAGAAGATGATGGGGTGCTGGAAGGACTGGATGAGTTTTTTGTGGAAGAGCAAGTCACTGTGCAGAAAAAGAAGAAGTCCAAGAAGCTGAAAGACAGCAAGGCTGCCAAAATCAAGAGGAGGAAGAAAGAGGTAACGCTGCATGCTCTTGGGCCGGGCTGGGGGGCTCCTCAGCCGTGGGGTGGAGGCAGGCGGCCGAGGGCACTGCTGGCAGGTACCTCTCGGGTGTCTGTGCATGGAAAGGGAGCCGATATCTGGGGTTCCCCCACCGAGCTGGTGCTGTCCTTCCTGGGAGGTGACCCACAGCCAGGGTGTGAGGGCCCAGCGCTGGGGGGAAATCTGCCCTGTGAGTGGTCTTGGGACGGTGTGGGGGCTTCTAGGATTGGGCACGTGGAAGGGTTGTGGGACCTTCAGTAGGAAAACTGAGACAAGGTGGCAGGTCCTGGAGGATCAGGCCTTCCCTGCCGCTCATCCGACACAACTAGACGCATCCCCACACCAAACCAGAGCTGAAGGGTGCTGATCTCCTCCAGTCATCCCCTCCAGCCGCTCCCCGTGGGATCTGTGTAAACGGATTGGCCGGACCAGGTAGTGCCTTTAGTGCTTCGGCTCCCGACGGGAGCGTGATGAGCCGTGGTTTAAAGAACCCGCTGCGCCCCGCACTGCGTTACCAGCCTTTGCCGATCTCGTGGCCCCGAGGAGGGGTTTATCCTTCGTGGCCGTGGTGATATCCTCCCGCAGACAGCACACAAAGCTGGCCCGGGCCCTCTGCCTCCCGCTCCGCCAGGACATGGCGTTTTCCTCCGCTGCTGCTCTTGGTGGTGATGGGTGGGGGGCTAAAATAAAACCCTGTTTGTGGTCTGTCGGTGTCGGCCTGCCCCAGCCCAGCTGACTGGGATGGGGAGAAGAAAACCGGCTGGATACGGAGCTTGTTTTTGGGAGTGATGCCGGTGGGGGAGCCTGTGCCCTCCTCCGTTGAGCCTAGCGAGAACCTGGTGCTGTAGCTGTCGGTGGGCACTGGGCAGCACCCGGGCTGCCTTTGGGGTGAGGAGGTAAAGGACAGGGCGACCTTAACCACAGCTCCCCGTTCCTAACCCCCTCCTTGGGCGGTTGGGAGGGTGAGCGGGCTTCCCCTCGGCTCGAGGAAGGGCCGGAGCGAGTCACGTGCTTCCGTGGCGGCTGGGCCCCGTGGTTTTGTCAGGGGAGCTGCCACGCCGCCCTTGTGCCACGGTGGAACTCGTTTGGTTGACGGTGGAAGCCGTGGTGCGGGAGCTGCTGCTGCTGCAGCCCCCTGGAAAAAATCTGTGTGGAGGAACCAGGCTGCGGTTTGAACCTCATCGCGCGGAGACGAAGGCCCTTGTTAGAGAAGGGAGTGGAGAGGGGGGAATTTCAACCTGTACTGCAGCAGTTACCATGGCAACCAATTATTCCAAGCCAAATTACAACTGTTTATAACCCTGCTGAAGGGAAGGCCGGGTCTGTTCTGAACTGGGAAGGACCAGAACTCCGTAATGGCACCTTGCCAGCTGTGGATTTTGGGCATTAAGATGGACTCCTGCGGTGCCAAGCCCATCTCATCCGCTGCTCCCCAATCCAGTGTGAGGGCTGTGCAGTCAGGTCCAGAGCACTCTGGGTGACGCCTGTCCCCGCAGGCTCTCCTGGGCGGTCGTTAGGATGGTGACCTGGTCGCTGCCAGAGTTGTGCCGCGGGTCCCGGTCTCTCTCCCGAATCCCGGTCTCCCTGGTGCGGTGCAGCTGCCTGATCCTGGTCCCACTGGGCTGCGGGGAAGCAGAAGGCATCTAGCAGAGCCTGGTCTGCGCTGGAGAGGGGTTTTGTGCGGCTGCCTGGCCCTGAAGGTCGAGGGAGTGCAGCCGGGCTGAGCTGCTGCGCTCTCCTGTCCCTCTCCAGACCGCGTCCGCTGGGATGCGACAGCTGGAATCCTGTCATCACTCCATCCTGCTGCAGCACGCGGCTGAGCAGAGGAAACGGTGACAGAGCGAGGTCCTGTCGTGATCTCTGAGCCCAGAGACGGCACCCGAGTGAGGATCTCACTTCTTTTCCTCCAGTTCCCCATTGTGGTAGCAGAACGGGGCATTAGTTCTGTGTGGCCGTAAGAAAACCGGAATGTCATATTTGATCTGTGTGACAGCGGTGGAAAGCGCTGCCTGTCGGAAAACACGGGATTTGGGAGCAGAGCGGCACGGAGCTGCCCTTTGCTGCCCGGCTGTTCCCTTGCTGTGTCCCAGCTCTCTGTCCCACCGCTCGCCAGAACGGTGCCTCACCGCTGCCGTGTCACGGCGTCTGGGCACGTCGAGGGGTGCGGGCATCCGTCTGCAGGGCTGGGGCTCAGCGTTGCTTCTGTTGCCCCCCCCC
>NW_010268375.1:3240-4591 GCF_000690775.1 Eurypyga helias
AAACATAAAGGTTCCAGCCCATCCTCCACAAGCTTTTCCAAAACACAGTTTTATCCGGATTGCGTGATCATCTCCCCTTTTCCGGTGCTTCTGCAGGGTGTGGGCACCCCTGGAATGGAGAGAGGGAACAGCTCCGTTCTTGGAGCCGGGGTGGGAGGTGGGCTGGGCCTCAGGGAGCTGCCACAGAGATGCGCTTCCAGCTAAACCAAGGATTTCTGTCCGTCTCCTGGGGTCAGGTGCCGCTCGCCGCTGCTGGATCTGGTTTTTGCGCTGTTGGGTGATGGCAGGGTGTTGGCAGGGTGGTGGTGGTGGGGCAGAGCGGATGGGGGGCTGGTCCCACTCTTTCTCCACTGTTGCTTTCCGTTGTAGGGCAGCAACGATGAAATGTCGGACAATGAGGAGGAGATGGAGGAGAAATCCGAGAGCGAAGGGAGTGACTATTCCCCCAACAAAAAGAAGAAGAAGAAGCTGAAGGAGAAGAAGGAGAAAAAGCCAAAACGGAAGAAGAAGGATGAGGAGGAGGATGACGAGGATGGAGCTCTAAAGGTACCAAAGGTTCCCCGTGCTGGTGCCAGAGCTGGAGGCCTCGGGCTGTGGCCGGATCCCGGCGAGATCCCTCGTGCGGAGCCGTGTTTCCTGGCCCTTTGCCTTGTGCTGTGAATAATTTCCCTTTGAGTGAAGCCTGGCAGCGTGGGCAGAGTGTCCTGTGAGGGTGTAGCCACATGGCAGCGTGCGCTCCCATGTCCTGGGACCTTCCACGGTCTGCAATCATGGAGAACCAGGGAAAGCGTTCGGTGGGGAGCGCGTGACCGACCCGGCCTCGCGCCGCTCGTTTGCAGGGCCACGGCGTTAACGGTGTCTCTAAATCTGCAGGAGCCCAAGAGCTCAGCCCAGCTGATGGAAGAATGGGGCCTCGACGACGTGGATTACATTTTCTCAGAGGAGGATTATCACACCCTGACTAACTACAAGGCCTTCAGCCAGTTCCTCAGGTAGGTCGGGGCCGTGGGCACCGGTTGAGATTTTTGCTTGTGCTGCGGATCATTCGCACCACATCCGGCCTTTCAGGGCAGGGCGCTCTCCGGAGCAGTTTGCATGCTGCTTTAGGAATGTCTGGGGAAGCTCAGGTCTCTGCTGCCTTCCCAGTGGAGCTGCTTCCAGCGGATCTGCTTCCAGCAGCAGCAGACGTGCAGCGGGAGTCTTGGTGCTAACGCGGGTTTCCCTCTCCCCTGCCTGCCAGGCCTCTGATCGCCAAGAAGAACCCCAAGATCCCCATGTCCAAGATGATGACGGTGCTGGGTGCCAAGTGGCGGGAGTTCAGTGCCAACAACCCCTTCAAGGGCAGCTCGGC
>NW_010268376.1:0-2215 GCF_000690775.1 Eurypyga helias
ACTGCAGCAGTCACAGTGTCCCTCTAACTCCTGCTGCCACTCTCAAAGTCTTGGAAGTACCTTAGCCCTGTGATTTATCATCATGCTCTGGTCTCATCTCAGAAGCCACACATCATGAACAACGGAAGAGGGACCTTGTCTTAGTGCAGCATTCAGGTGTTTTCGCAGGAGATGTTACTCTCCAAGTGAATTGTCCTCAAGACACTGTCTGTCTCACATGCTTCCCTGGGACCCCCAGGACTAGCTGGTGCCATTTGTGTTCACTATGGTCCATCTCCCCACATGTATCTAATACACACATGGACTTCTGACCTGGTCAATGGGTGTCCCTCCGTGAAGGGACAAACTACCTCTGTGGCCTGGGGTGAGAGGCCAGTCCTAGATATGGTGGTTGTTACTATCTGCTCTGGGATGCTGGGCCTGGGGAAGCTTTCCCATCATATCCAGTGAACACAGGCACAGCTCTGCATGTTTTTCCTATCACTTGCAGGATCCTGGCTGTCCCCCATCCTGCACGGTCACACATGTGAGTTTTCATCTCTGGGGCACTTGCAACCCAGTCATCCCAGACCCCCTTTGAAACCCTACCTCCTCCCTGTCCTCTACCAATCTGAGCACAACAGAGGAGCCTTACTGAGCCTGCTTTCACAACAGGAAACAAAAGTGCAAGTGAGCATGTTTATCCAGCCAACATCCTGAGGAGATCTCCACCCGAGACAGCTTGCTGCACCAGGAGCCAAACATACCCCAGGACAGAAGGAGAGAATTGGCCTAGTGGATCTGCAGGAAAGTCATGTTACACCACTGACAGGGCCGCCTGTCCAAGCTGCCACCCACAGCAAAGGGTTTCATTTTCCTTGTCTCCCATGCACACACACGTTCCCTGCTTGTTTTCTGGGACTGTACCTCCCAACAAAGCCTTTACCCTAGAAAAGTTCATCTATGCTGGCCTGGCCAGTCAGTCACACTCCGACCCCAGGCTCTTTCCAGCCCGTGAGCTGGGGGTGCAGCCCTGCAGAGCACAATGGCTGTGCTGTCCACCACACAGCTGAGACCCCCTTTGAAACCCTACCTCCTCCCTGTCCTCTACCAATCTGAGCACAACAGAGGAGCCTTACTGAGCCTGCTTTCACAACAGGAAACAAAAGTGCAAGTGAGCATGTTTATCCAGCCAACATCCTGAGGAGATCTCCACCCGAGACAGCTTGCTGCACCAGGAGCCAAACATACCCCAGGACAGAAGGAGAGAATTGGCCTAGTGGATCTGCAGGAAAGTCATGTTACACCACTGACAGGGCCGCCTGTCCAAGCTGCCACCCACAGCAAAGGGTTTCATTTTCCTTGTCTCCCATGCACACACACGTTCCCTGCTTGTTTTCTGGGACTGTACCTCCCAACAAAGCCTTTACCCTAGAAAAGTTCATCTATGCTGGCCTGGCCAGTCAGTCACACTCCGACCCCAGGCTCTTTCCAGCCCGTGAGCTGGGGGTGCAGCCCTGCCCTGCAGAGTGGCTGTGCTGTCCACAACAAAGCTGTTCAGAATGAGACACACATCCAGCATAGTGTGGCTAGTGCTCCTTCCACCTCAGCACACAGATACCGACCCTGAAAATCTGCAAAGGATGTTGGAAAAAAAAAGGTCATGCAGAGTCCTTTATTTCTATATCAACTCAGAGAGAGAGAAAGAAGCTCACAGTTTACACAAAGTCTCTGGGTCAACTATAACAGGTAGAAATAGGAAAAAGAATTACTTTGTTTTTTTATTTTTACTTGTGGACAACATTAATGGAACAAAGAGAATTTGAAAACCGAACAAACCAAACCCAAAAACCTGCCCAAGACAAGCTGGGGCTGAAAGGAAAAGCCATCAGTCATCAGTTTCCTTAGGGCATCCTTGAGCTCCTGGTTCCTCAGGCTGTAGATGAGGGGGTTCACCGCTGGGGGCACCACTGAGTAAAACACAGCCAACACCAGATCCAGGGATGGGGAAGTAATGGAAGGGGGCTTCAGGTAGGCAAACATACCTGTGCTGACAAACAGGGAGACAACAGCCAGGTGAAGGAGACATGTGGAAAAGGCTTTGTGCCGACCCTGCTCAGAGGGGATCCTCAGCACGGCCCTGAAGATCCCCACATAGGACAGCACAATGAAAACAAAACACCCTGAGGAAAATAAAAACACAAACAGTAAAAACCCAACTTCCCTGAGGTAGGAG
>NW_010268377.1:0-10336 GCF_000690775.1 Eurypyga helias
AGGGCGACTCGGGGGTTTGCAGCCTCTCCGCGAGCTGCCCAGCGCCTGCCGACGGTGACGGTCAGGTGCTGCCCTCCGCCCGCCCGCTGCCAGCGGGTCCGCAAGGGCCCTGTGCGCTGGGGGGTCTCCGCTGGGTGTTCCAGCTCATCCCGGTTGGGTTTGCTCCGAGTTGCCCGCGTTTATTCCGCCCTTGCGCAGGCTGGGGTTATCCTGTTGAAACAGCCAGGCTGCTCTTGCGTTTCTGACAGCTCGCTGTAGGCAGGCGTCGGTGTGCGTCCGCAGCGTTATTTTGGACGGGAGTTCAAACGCGGCTTTGGATGCCCTTTTCTGAGTTCCTTAGCGTCGCCACCTTTGAAATGAAATTTTAAAATCCTCAGGCTGCTGCGGGTCGCCCCAGAAACTATCTTGTGTTTTTCTGATTTGCGCAGGTCTCGTACCGCTGGGATGCACGTTGCTTTGCTTTGACGTAATCCAGCAGTACGGGCTCCGTAATGCAAACGGTAACTGTCACGTTTAAACTTGTTTCCTTCTCTGTCCCCCATTTACTGCTGTTTAGACTGTATTTACAACACTGACGCTGCAGACGGTCCTTCCAAACCCTTTGCCCTTTAGTGTTTGTTTGGTTGGGCGCAGCTGGCATACGGAAAAGCTGGGCACTGAGGGTTGAAATTCAGCCTCTCGGGTTCGGTGACCTCACATCCGAAGTAAATTGGGGTTGTGGTCTCCAGACACTTGTGGTGTCACAAAAGCACCCGGGGGAGGGCTGTTGCTGCTGAGGAAGAACAGGTAGCGCTTGGGTGCCTCGAGACTCCTGCGGCGGGACCTGCTCCTACTGCCCAGTCCCAGGGATGACCAGAGAAGAGGCGTTTGAGCTTGAGACCGAGGAGTCTGCGCTTGGCTTTTGTTCCTGCTGTTGTGAACAGGGTGCGTGGCCTTGGGCACATGCTTGCTTGCCTTGATTTCTGCCTTAAATCACATAAACTTGTTGGGGATGTTTTTATAATCCGGTATTTCAGATGACTTGGAGATGTTAAGGAAAAAAATACGCTTACTGATGCTTAAAGTCATTTAAGTATTTAGATGAATACAAGAATAACGTGCTCTCCGTGCAACAGAAATGGTTCGGCGTTTGCTGAGCTCTGACACCGGTGACGAGCCGTGGGTCTGTGGAACAAAGTGCTTTGCAGCAGAGGGGGGTGCTTGTTCTGGGTTCTTTAAATCCAGGCAAGTGCAGACATGTCTAGTGCTTCAGCCACAGGGCACTCTGAGACACCCAGGGAGTGGAACCAGCGCAAACGTTTGGGGGACGTGAGCATTTTTGGGGATCGTTTCTCTGTCATTTTAACGTGAATCGTGGCTTGTTTGAGCAAGCCACCACTGCAGCTGCTTCTGGACTTAGGTAAATGAATAAAACAAGAAAATCTGCTAGTTCTGCTTAGCCCCATGTTTAGAAAAAGTGTAGGATTTCTGTTTGGTTTTTTTTTTTTCAGTGTTTGTAGGAAATGAATCATATTTAATCACTACTCTTTGTTTCTTAATCCCTTCATTTCCAAAAGCTACCCATCTGATACGGGAACTACAGTAGCCACTGCAGGTAGCAGAACCGAAAACACAGCTTTTAAGCTGAGTACGTATCAGCTTGTTGATAAATAACTTGTCCTGTGGGGCCAGTTGTGCCCGTGGTTGTCGTTGAGATCTTAAACAAGGGAACTCCAGATGTGTAGCCTGCCAGTGTCAGCACCAGTGAGGTTTTGCTGCCAGAGACCTTTAAAGGGGAAGCGGGAACCAGCCACAGCGAGTGAAGCAGCAGGACGGGCTTACCCTTAGGCTGGTCGGTGCCAACGTCTCCCTTGGAAATGCAGCGCGAGCGTCTGGGGCGCTGAGGCGCTTTGGGGCGTTCTGTCAGAGGGCATGTAAAGTGCTACCCGGGTATTGTTTAAGGTCAGCTTCAAATGCATACCCCATAGCATACTAACCTGAATTTTTAGCACCGGCACGGGGTGGGGGGTGTTCATTCTGCTAGGAGATTGCGGAGAAGAGTTTTTAACCCACAGCTCGTTGAGCCTGTCTTAAGCCTAAACTTGAGTCGGAACGCGCTTGGATGATGGAAAACGATCACTGGTTGTCTAGGAAAACGGACCTTCCTAAAAGGTCCCCTCAGACTCATTTCCCTTCTCCAGTTCCTTCCTTTAGGTTCTTTTATATTGCATTACAGCGTGTGATTTTCATACGCTTTTGCTTGAATTGAGCTGTATTTAGTGCTTAATCAGGACACAGGATGATTGAGATGAAGATGTTAACCCACGTGTGGTTTGGTGAAGTAAATCGATAATTACGTTTTCACTTTGCCTGTGGCTTGTCTGTGATAAAATGTTCTTTTTGCCATTTGGAGGAGGGTTAAGTAAGTATGTAAATAAGCCTCTCGGGGAGATAGAACGTTTGATATTGGTACCGCCTGTACTTGGGGGCAGCGGAATGACTCACTGTGCTAGAGCCAAGGAAGCAGCCCGAAGGTCGTGGTTCGCAGCTGGTGCTCAGCCCGTAAATCCCAAATGGCTGAGGTTGGTGACGGTCCTCGTGCTCCTCTGACAGAACTGCAGTTGAGTTTTGGGAGAGGTTTGGCGATAAGAGGCGTGGAGCCAGTGCCGGGGGGAAGGGAACAAGGATCTGCAAAAGCATTTTAGACCCACTGTGGAGCGAGAGCTGTAGGTGAGGTAGCTGTTCCTGTTGTAGAGGCTGTGCCTCTTGGCTTGTAACTTGTCTCTGGGTGGAATTCCTGACACTGGGTGTCTGTTTAGAAGTGGCTTTTTGTTTTCTTCATTTGTCTTTCAAAGATGTTCAGAGCGAAGCAGGTGACTGGCAGAGGTGATGCGTGTCACACTTTATTTAAAAATCTTTTCTAAGCATTTGCAGTTCAATTTCCATCTTGAGCTCTTACTTAAATGTGGTAGGTATGCTGCTCTTGTCAGGGCACTTGAAGAAGTTACCTAAAAGAGGGCTCGATTCTTAAGACACAGAAAAGCTGTAGGCAGAGTGAGTTTATACACATTTGTGGGTTAGAGTGGTCTTCTGTGAGCATGTGTGTGCACAAGACCCCACCTGGAGTGCTGCGTCCAGCTGTGGAGCCCCCAACATCAGAAGGATATAGACCGGTTGGAGCGAGTCCAGAGGAGGCCACAAAGATGCTCAGAGGGCTGGAGCCCCTCTGCTATGGGGACAGGCTGAGAGCGTTGGGCTTGTTCAGCCTGGAGAAGAGAAGGCTCCGGGGAGACGTTATTGCACCTTCCAGTACCTGAAGGGGCTACAAGGAAGCTGGGGAGGACTTTTTACAAGGGCCTGTAGTGACAGGACAAGGGGTAATGGGTTTAAATTGAAAGTGGGCAGGTTTAGATTGGATATCAGGAAGAAATTCCTCAGGGAGAGAGTGGTGAGGCACTGGAACAGGTTGCCCAGAGAAGCTGTGGATGCCCCATCCCTGGAAGTGTTCAAGGCCAGGCTGGATGAGGCTTTGAGCAACCTGGTCTAGTGGAAGGTGTCCCTGCCCATGGCAGGGGGGTTGGAACTGGATGGTCTTTAAGGTCCCTTCCAACCCAAACCGTTCTGTGATTCTGTGATCTTTGTTGGGTTGTCATTGTGGAGTTGGGTGCACTAAGTGGGCCAGTGAGAGAATGGGAAGTGTATAATGCAGTTTGCAGACTTGTCTCATTAATGCTTCTGTCTCAGCTCTGAAGAGCTGTTTCTTGGTGTAAATGTGCACAAAACGTATTTCCTGGCTGAGAAGTCTCTGCAAAGGCAAACAGCCTGATGGTTAGGGCATCAGCCCGTGAGAGATCCCAGTTCCAGCCGCCCGTCCCGTGTCTGTTAGACACGTAGCTTTTCTGCTTCTCCGGGTTTTTTTTTCCTGAATGGGGAGATAATACCCTTGTCCAGTCTCCCAGGAATGTTGCGTGGTTAAACACAGGAGATGCTCAGATAAAGCAGTGATGAGGGATGTGTACTGTCAAAAATGACAGGTATCTGGTGAACATGGTGCTCCTGGGCGTCAAAGGGGAAATTGTTCCACCGTTGGTGCTCAGCTTTGCAGCCATGCAAGTTTGACGTCCTGGCTTTGAAGCTGGAGTGCCTCTGCTGCATTATTATTGTCGTTACGAATTATTTGCACCCAAAGCCTCAGTTGTGGTTGGCTTTTTGCTGAGCTTGGAGCTGTGTTCAGGTGCAGAGTTTCTAGGCTGAATGCAAGTGGTGCGGTAAGGTTGACGAACAGGAGGAAAGAAGCCAGGAGAGGTTTGGTGTGGAAAACAGGGCACAAAGTAGGTCGCTTGGGTGTGCAACTCGCCGGTCTGGAATCGCGTGAAGTTGCTTATACGGCTGTAATGACCCGAATAAATATGGGTTGTTTGCAAGTGCTGCTGGTGCTGGCTGCCTTGCCGAGTGCTTGTTGGTGCTCCGGGTGAGGTGCTTCTTTAAGAGGAGGGAGATGTGGTGGTGTGGCTGGTCAGGACCAGGGTCTTGGCTTGGAGAGGGAAAGCTGGAGAGCTGCACTCCTTGGGTGTATTCAGAAGATGGAGGCTTAGGGAAGGGCATCACGGAGCATAGAAACTTGTTCAGAACAAAGGGAAGGTCCTCTAGGACTGTGCTGAGAATTATCACTGTGTTTGTGCAGCACCTGAAATGTTGGGATGCTGGAAGCACTTGGGAGATGCCTGGTATTTCACAAGGACCAGGAGAACTCGATTAAATGCTGCTTCTGAAAAAGAGAGGAAAACAGTTTTTAAAAGGTCTGCCTTAGCTCATAACTGAAGAATAAGACTTTTTAATGGTTCAGAATTTCTACAGCTCTCATGACTCTGGCAACCATGCACCTTGTGGCACAAAGCTTATTTCTGTGCTCAGCACCCTCTGGAAGAAAAACATGCTTTTACCTGTTGCACAGATGGGAAACTGAGGCTGGTGTTCACAGATCCCTTGCAACGGCTCTGTCAGAAGAGGCTTGAGCCCAGGCTTCCCAAATACTTAGGCCAGTGCCGCGATGGCAGGGGAAGGCTTTCCTTCATGACGGAAAGCAAAGCAACTTATTCAGTCCCCCAAAACACTCTAAAATCACCTTGCAGACAGGGTTTGGTTACTCGAGCAACATAACCTGTGACGTGCAGTGTAATCGCAGCCGTCTGACCTCTGCACGAGTTAAAAAAAAAAAAGGGAAGCGTAGCGATCCCGATGTATTTCAGACTGAGAGGCAGCCTGCTGATCTCGGGTTCTTAAATCTTGGGGTTTCCTCTTCCTGCAACTGTCCCGGGAAAGGGGAAGACTGAAAGGTAGCTGTTCAAGAATTACACTTCGAGGTGTATCTCTTGAAGAGCCGGAGTTGGCGGATGACTGTGGACACCTGCTGCGTTACACGGTGTGCACGGACTTCTTTCCCTGCCGTCACTTGGATGGAAGGTGTTTCTCTGGTTTGCCTGTGCAGTTGTAGCCGAGATCAGGAGCTGTACTAGAGCTTTGAGGAGGGAGGGTGGTTTTAAGATACAAATTCTGTCCGACAAAGTGGCATTCCTAGAGACCTGGCTGCGGGGCAAAATTTGTGTGGGAATGTTGGGACCCTCATCAAGGAAAAAACCACATCGCAAACTTTAGCATCCCAGGGAAAGTGTGAAAAGACCAAGTAGTGAAAGCTGCCCTTTGACCTCGCTTTATCCAAGTAAGACTTGAGGAATGGAGGCATCTGACGGGATTTAAGGAGAACGTCAGGGTCTGATGGGTTTTGGTAGTTCCGACTCACACCTGGGCCGATCGTTTCCAGCTCTGCGAAGCTGCTTTTTAATCTTGGGGGAAAGCTCAGCGAACGGTAACTGAGGAATCAAGTTGGTTCTCATACGCTGAGCTCGTGCAAATAGAAACCTCCACGGGAGGCAGAGGCGAGCGAGACCAGTGTCGCTGTTTGTAACGACCTTTATCTACGTGGGCACGGCACAGCACAGTTTAAACTGCATTGAGCAGGCGGCTTTTAGGGCTGCGTTCGCTCCTGAGACCTGGAACAGCCGAAGGTGCCCCCCTCCGCTCCCTCCAGCCTCAGCTGGATCGCTATGCCATATTTATTTATCCGAACCCAGTTGGGAACAAGGATGGGGTTGGTGGCATCGGAAGACGAGGGGTTCGGGCTATGGAATGGAGGCAATGGATGTGTTTTAAAGGATGATCAAGGGAGGGGGAACAGGTAGGACCCCAAACCACTCGTTTATATATATATCACTCAGTGTTTAGCACTCATCTTCAACCCTAGCTGGAATCATAGAACGGTTTGGGTTGGAAAGGACCTTAAAGACCACCTAGTTCCAACCCCCCTGCCATGGGCAGGGACACCTCCCACCAGCCGAGGGAGAGGGCAAGTTGTGAACTGCTGGAGGGGTACCCAGCCCCCCTCGTACCTCAGGGCAGCATGTCCATGACCTGGCTGCTGCTGTTCTGACTGAGCAAAACCCTCTCCCTCCCTCCCGGCTTGAGCAGCTTTTTATCCTGCCTTGAAAAGAAAGCAGATGCAAATGTACATCAGGTACTTTCAGCAGTTTAAGAGCTCTTTGAGGTTGGGGAAAAAAGAAATCTGATGAGGGTTACAGCTGTTTCATTTCCTGGCAGATGCACGGAGTGTGATGTGCTGGCGTACTGCGGATGTACACACACACACACACACACACACGCATCGGTCTTGTCTCGGTGGCATAACCACATGCGCAGCAGCCGGCTGCGTACCGAACTCCTTGTTCTGGACACCCTGCCAAAATATGCTTTATGCAGAGTTTTCCGCCAACCAGGTTGCAGCCTGCGCCCATACAAATTTGTGTGTGTTTTCCTTCAGCGGGCAGGGCTTTCGTTGTGGAAGGCTGTGTCGCTGGAGCGGGGCAGCACGCTGTAAACAAGCGTGGCTAATTATAAAGCACTTTGGTTAAAAAAAACGATGCGCGTTCGTAGAGACGGTGCGAGTGAAGGTACCCATGTCAGTACCGAGCACCCGAAGAAGTCCCGCTCGGAATGGAGAGTTCTTCCCTTTCTTGCAACCGCAGCTAAAAAGCTGTTTATAACTAAATGCTGAGATGGTGCAATTTTCTTTTCTAGGAACTTGGAGTAAGAATTCCTAGACCACTGGGCCACGGACCAAGCAGATTCATCCCTGAGAAGGAGGTGTGGTAATGTTTTCGAGTACACGGTGAACTTTATGCTTTTAAGGGACACCTCTTTAGGAGTAACCCACGTCTGGTTTCAGGACAGCTGCTGAGCTGCAAAACATTTTCGGGCACGATCACATTCAGTCCTGGTGAGGCTTTGGCCACAGTTCTAGCCTACAGAAGCAGGGAGAGCCCAGGGGAGCTTTGGAATAGTCAGAGCCCTCCTGTGCTGCTGCTGTCTAGCGCAAGAGAAAGTCGATGCTGTTTTCTTTGAGAGTGTCTGTTTCCCTGTGAGCGTCTGCGTGTGATTTCCTACTGGTCTGCGTGTGATTTCCTACTGGTCTGCGAGGCACCTCCTCCCCCGCCCTGCCCCGGGCTGGGGTGACTTTTTCTTGAGCTACCTCTACCCTTCTGCATAATTGGAGCAGTTTCGGAGTGCTGCGGCCGAGTGTTCCTGCCGCTTCTCTCCCGATCGTCTGGTAAGAGAATCTGGAACCGAGGCAAAGTTAGTAATACGCCTTGGGACTTTCTAGGAATTTTTGAGCCTTAAGTTGCAGCTTCCTTTTATTTCTCTCTTCTCCTCTTAGCTAGCTTTTTACTTCTTCCCCTCTTTTTCCCTTAGTACAAATGATTATGGGCTACAAGGAAGCTGGGGGGGACTTTTTACAAGGGCCTGGAGTACCAGGACAAGGGGGAACGGGTTTAAATTGAAAGTGGGGAGGTTTAGATTGGATATCAGGAAGAAGTTCTTCATGGAGAGGGTGGTGAGGCACTGGAACAGGTTGCCCAGAGAAGCTGTGGATGCCCCATCCCTAGAAGTGTTCAAGGCCAGGCTGGATGAGGCTTTGAGCAACCTGGTCTAGTGGAAGGTGTCCCTGCCCATGGCAGGGGGGTTGGAACTGGGTGGTCTTTAAGGTCCCTTCCAACCCAAACCATCCTGGGATCATTTCATGAGCTTTCTGCAGTTCTAATAACCTAAGTTAGATCAAATTGGGGTATTCAAGAAAGTGAAAGTGAGGCGGTTGAGAATGAGAAGTCAGTGTTGTCCAAGAGCAAGCGTAAAGCCAAAAGCCTGCTTTTGCTGATGTCACAACTTGCAATCTCCTAAATGAGAGGTGTCAGAGGGGTTGTATGTGCCCTGCCTTACAATTGACCGCCATTAACGGATTTATAATACAGTTCCCTTCACCGGGGCCTCTGGGTGCTCTGGGAATACACCGATCGACGTGTTTATTGGTACCTCTTAGACAATATTGCTCATTGCTCCTTCTGTTCAATCAGACGATTCAGGTGGGAAACGAAGACGCCATGATGCACGCGCTGTTTGCCGATTCTTTCGCTACGCTGGGCCGGTTGGACAACGTTACCTTGGTGATGGTTTTCCACCCGCAGTATCTCGAAAGCTTTCTAAAAACTCAGCACTATCTGCTGCAGATGGACGGTCCGCTCCCGCTGCATTACCGCCACTACATCGGGATAATGGTACGCCAGCACACAGCCGCTTCAGCAACGCGCTCCGGTCGTGGTTTGGCAGCAGCTGTTCCTGGGTTGGCAGTTTTTGGGTTTGGCAGTTTCTGGTTGGAGAGGCATTTCGTCAGGAGCTAAGGGGAAAGGCAGAGGAGGTTTGGTTGTGACTGGTTCACACGTTGTTTCGTAAGAGCGGGACTTTGTGTTCGCAGTTTCGTCGGGACTGTGAGAAAGGAGGGGAAAAAAATCTGTTATAAAAATAAGACAACAAAATGTTATAAAAATAAGACAATTGTTTACTTTTGGTTTCCTTAGTGTCTCTGAAACTGGTTTTCAGGAAAGCTTGTTTGTGTGGGTGGCCTGTCGAACACACCTCCCCTCTAACTCAACAGGCCCATCACCCATTTCTAAACCTCCACGTTCTAAGCAACTTTTCTGCCAGAAGGGGTTGATTTCACAATTTCCAGTCTGGCAGTGCTCTTTGCCTGCTGAAGTTGAATCCAAGTCTGGGGCTGTGTCTCAGTGTGATGGGGAAAGTATTGCCGTTGGAATAAACGATACCGGCTCTGCTTTTTGCTGAAGAGCTGCCCTTAGTCAGCTGTAGATGTTCTAAAGCCTGCTTTTGGTTTGGCTGGTCAGGATTCACGATTCAGGATTCATGCTCCATCCCTGGAAGTGTTCGAGGCCAGGCTGAACGAGGCTTTGAGCAACCTGGTCTAGTGGAAGGTGTCCCTGCCCACGGCAGGGGGGTTGGAACTGGATGGTTTTTCCCTGCTGTGCGGCATACTTGCTTCAGGCCATGCAGTACATGTGTGCCTGTACTTCTGCCTGGGTACAGGCTCGTCAGGCAGCAGCAGTACCGTGTGTATCAATGAGGGATGTTTATGTTGTGAGAACAGTAATCGAAAGAGGCTGATGTGTTAAGCCAGTTGTTTTTACTTGAGTCTTTGATCACTGCGTGTCTTAGTCTTGGATGTTTTGAGGAAGCGATGACTTACAGCACTTGTCATACAGCACCAATGTCCTGTGACTGCCTTCTGTATCACAGCTGTGTTTTCCTCTCTAGGCTGCAGCACGGCATCAGTGCTCTTACCTGGTTAACCTCCACGTCAACGACTTCCTTCACGTCGGCGGAGACCCCAAGTGGTTGAACGGTCTGGAAAACGCACCTCAAAAACTGCAGAATTTAGGAGAACTCAACAAAATGTTGGCTCACAGACCCTGGCTTATCACCAAGGAACATATCGAGGTAAAGCTTTATCAGAGTGTGTTGTGAATGTACCCTTATTTTTCAGTGAGTGCAGTCACAGATTCTTAGGGTTAAGAGCCAGACGGGGTGAGAGATGCTGTGTCACGGGCTGTCATTTCAGTGTTGTCATGGTGATGCCGCGTGATACAGTGTCGCTTGTGCCCCTGTAAAACCAACATGATCATGCCTGGTCTTCAATGACTGACAAGTTTAATTCACGATGCACCGACGTTTCTGGCCGTGGGGTCAGAATTCCGTTGGTGCGATGAGGAGGAGCTCAGACGTGCCCTTCCTTACCTCACACCCCTTCAGTAGCCAGAACCCCCCGAGATGCTGCCAGAGGCGGGGCTGAACCCCCATCACCACAGTTCTGTTTCAGCTGCTGCTGGCTCTCGCGCGTTGCTTCCAGGCTGGGCTGGAGGGAGCAGGCGGGCCCAGCAGCCCAGGGAGCAGTGGTGGC
>NW_010268377.1:10659-15334 GCF_000690775.1 Eurypyga helias
GAGGCGTGTGCCCTGCTAGAAGGCCCCAGACCTCCCACGCTTTCCTGCGTGAAGGGGAAGTTGGGGTTTGAAGGTTCTTGTCGGATGCGGAGCGTTCCGCCCACAGGGACGAGATGGAGGCAGCCTGGCCTCGGCGCCAGGTTTTTCCAGCTGATGGGCAGGGAGGTGGGTTTTCTGCGGCAGCACAGAGCGGCTGAAGAAACAGGCGACTGTTGCGGGGGCGTCTCCGTCGGAGGTGTGACGTTTCAGTGCAGCAACCCTACGGTGCAAAACAGAAACCCCAAGCCATCGACTCGACGGCCGAGGGCCGGGGAGGAGGGAGC
Source organism: Eurypyga helias (assembly GCF_000690775.1). NCBI lineage: Eukaryota > Metazoa > Chordata > Aves > Eurypygiformes > Eurypygidae > Eurypyga > Eurypyga helias. Next base: position 10,983 of record NW_010268377.1, read on the forward strand.
AGCCGTCTCCTGTGCGGCTTAACCACGCGAGGCTGCGGCTGGCAGGTCACGCGGTGAGAGGGCGCCCACCGAGCACGCTCGTGGCAGCAGAGAGCGCGGAAGCTGGTGTGGACGCCAGGGAAATAGTGCTGCCTGATGAAGCAATGCGTGGATAAGCTGCACGGAGGTGGGATCGTTTGAACAGCGTTTCTAAATTAGTATCTTCATCTTGCCTTATTTTACAGCAACTTTTGAAGACTGAAGAGAACAGCTGGTCCCTGGCAGAGCTGATCCACGCGGTCGTTCTCCTGACACACTACCACTCCCTTGCTTCCTTCACGTTTGGCTGTGGGATCAGTCCCGAGATCGACTGCGAAGGGGGTCACACCTTCAGGCCCCCTTCCGTCAGCAACTATTGCATATGCGATATCACAAATGGGTACCACGGGGTGGATGACATTCATGCCAGCCCAGCTGGAAGTATTCCAGTGAGTATCTCACTGAGCGGTCTTTTCCAGCAGTGGTAGCGTCTTTGTAAACTCAATACACGGAGGGTGCCCGTCCCTTTTCCTTCATGAGGGCGGGGTTGATTGGCCTAAGGCAGATGAGGGTGAACCAGCTGAAAAGGTACATTGAGGGGAAGCTGAAGTGGCACAGGAACGGGGTTTTCCCATGAGTGCAGCGGAAAGTTGTGTCTTCCTTGGATTCCAGCGTGTGACTTTGTTGCCTTGAGTTGTGTGTGATGCGTCGCACAACAGATCGTTCCCAATTTTCTGCCTCTGCTTCTGAAGCAGGATTGCCTGCCTGCAGCGCTTCGGCTCACTGAGCCGTGCTTGCTTCCCCGCGGTGAAGAGCATGATGTGAGCCGAGCGCTGGCTTGAGACCGGCGATACCGGGCTACGTTCAGTGCAGACCTCCGGCCTGTGAGGCTTCGCTGCGGTGGGGTGGGTGGCATTTGCATTTCCCTGGCTCTCCGAAGGAGCAGACTGGCTGCGAAAGGCGGCAAGGAAAGGGGCGGAACGGTATGAATTGAAGATAAATTTATTTCGCTTTGTGCTGCTGGATTTTTACACAAGACCAGATAGGGAATTGATGGTGTGTGGTGGTGTTAGAAGAGCTCTTGTGAAACAAGGTTATCTTGCACTGGTTTTGCTTCATTAGATCTGCGTTTACACTCACTCTTCCTTTTTCCTTCAATATGTTTCTTCTCTGTGAGCAGAGGAGGGGAAAAATACAGTTGGGTAGTAAATTGCGGTTACTTCCTCTATCAGAATTTCTGTTACAGCTCCTTCCTTTTCAGTTGTTAAACATTTAGGTTAAGTAAGGGAAATCAATTTTAGTGTCAGAACTACTTGTTCCAAAAAGCTGTGATGCTTAAAATACGCTCAAAATACCAAGGATCTGACTGAGGAAAGATGATGACTGACTATGAGCTGTTGGGTCAGCACAGATTTCTTCCCAGAACTGTTTTCCTTGAAAAAACAGCATTTAAAGATGTAAACGAGGGCCGGCGCTTGCGTTTCATTTTTCTGGCTTGACGATTTCCGCCGTCGTCGTCGGTTCTTGTTACGGGGGAATGAACTGTTTTTTCTCTCCTTTGCAAGTCCGCAGAGTCCGTCTGCGAAGTTGAGGCTCTAATGGAGAAAATGAAGCAGCTACAGGAGTGCAGGGACGAAGAGGAAGCCAGCCAGGAGGAGATGGCCACGCGCTTCGAAAGGGAGAAGAGAGAGAGCATGTTCGTGTGTTCTTCAGGTAGAACAGATGTCTTGTTACTTGTATTTGTTTAGACTTCTCCAAATCCTTTAAGAAATACTGCTGCAGAAGGAGGAGAAAAAAAAGTGTTATTAGATGTCTCAAAACCATTGCCGTTTCCTCCAAGGGCTCGAGATCAGGGGTGCCTTGTTTAGGAACAGTTAAAAGCAAAGTAGGGCCTAGATTTGTGGTTTCTCTTGAACACACCCAGCAGTCCCCGAAGTAGGAATTTCCCACAGAAACAGCATCTCTCTCTCTTGAGGGCTGCAGGAGTTTCACAAGAGATGTGGGCGTCTCGCAAGGCATGGTAGAACGTCGTCTTTAACGGGTGGAGGAAGCGTGCGTTTCCAGATGAGTGCGAGGTTAACACGTCACCTGTGACAGGCTTAGGGCTGTGGGCTCTTCAACGGTCTCCTCTAAAATAAACCTGGCATGGAAGTCTCAGAGGTCTCTTTTGTTTTAAGAAGCTCTCCTTTCCAAAGCAGATTTTCACAGACCCCCTGAGTTTAGGAGCAAAGTGTCCCCTAGATGTAGGAGATGAGAGTGAAGACAGGAGCAGAAAAGGAGGGAGGAAGAGAGGTTTGTCCAGAAGAAGGAATCTGAGTGCTTTGCGTGGAGTTGCCTCTGAAAACCGTCGCTGCGGTAGGCTGAGCTGGAGGGAAGCGTTCTAACACGGGCAGTCCAGCAAAACTGCGTGTTTATTTAAAAAGCAGCACGTTCTTCCGCACGAGTCCCACGAGCGCACTTCCACTTTGTTCTTATCGAGATCATGTGAAGTCTTGGTAAGACTGGTGTAAAATCTTAAGGGCCTGTAGTGACAGGACAAGGGGTAAGGGGTTTAAATTGAAAGTGGGGAGGTTTAGATTAGATATCAGGAAGAAATTCTTCCCAGAGAGGGTGGTGAGGCACTGGCACAGGTTGCCCAGAGAAGCTGTGGATGCCCCATCCCTGGAAGTGTTCAAGGCCAGGCTGGATGAGGCTTTGAGCAACCTGGTCTAGTGGAAGGTGTCCCTGCCCATGGCAGGGGGGTTGGAACTGGACGGTCTGTAAGGTCCCTTCCAACCTGAACCGTTCTGTGATTCTGTGATTCTATCAAATTGTGTTTGAAATTAACAGAAGACGAAGAGTCGGCACCGACGAGAGATGTGTCTCGCCACTTTGAGGACACCAGCTACGGTTACAAAGACTTCTCCAGGCACGGGATGCATGTGCCCACCTTTCGCGTTCAGGTAACAGGGCTGGGGTACCGTGAGGCTTCGTGCGATCTCTCCGCTGTGCCAAATCCCAAACCAAAAGCTTAAAGCGGTGAAGGGAACAACCCCCGCCCCGCACTGGCTCCTCTGCCCCATGATAAATTACCATAAAGCACTGGGTCTTCTTCACAAGCTCATTTCTGAAATGCTCCATTCTGCCTTTTTACTTATTCTAAGGACTATTCCTGGGAAGACCATGGCTATTCCTTGGTTAATCGTCTTTACCCGGATGTGGGACAACTACTTGATGAAAAGTTTCATATTGCTTATAACCTGACTTACAACACGATGGCCATGCACAAAGATGTGGATACCTCAATGCTAAGACGAGCTATTTGGAATTATATTCATTGTATGTTCGGAATAAGGTCAGTTCTGCCACTTCTGTTCTACAGACGTCAGATGTGTTGGCGGTGCCTTTTTTCATAGGATCCCAGAACGGTTTGGGTTGGACCTTAAAGACCATCCAGTTCCAACCCCCCTGCCATGGGCAGGGACACCTTCCACTAGACCAGGTTGCTCAAAGCCTCATCCAGCCTGGCCTTGAACACTCCCAGGGATGGGGCATCCACAGCTCCTCCGGGCCACCTGTTCCAGTGCCTCACCACCCTCTCCGGGAAGAACTTCTTCCTGATATCCAATCTAAACCTCCCCACTTTCCCCTTGTCCTGTCACTACAGGCCCTTGTAAAAAGTCCCCCCCAGCTCCCTTGTAGCCCCTTCAGGTACTGGAAGGTGCTATAAGGTCTCCCCGGAGCCTTCTCTTCTCCAGGCTGAACAAGCCCAACTCTCTCAGCCTGTCCCCATAGCAGAGGGGCTCCAGCCCTCTAAGCATCTTTGTGGCCCTTTTTTTTCTCCTTTCTTTATCAGATCGAAGCTACTGATTAAGGCCATGTGTGTGGATTTGCAAACATAGCTTTATTTACGGGGAAGGGCCGGTGCTGGTACAAAACACACAATAATTTATTTTCCCCTAAGAACTTAAGAGCATTGCAAGTGAAACATGCAGGTTCTTGAAAATGAAAATGTTTTTCTTTCCCTTTGAAACAGATACGATGATTATGACTATGGTGAAATTAATCAGTTGTTGGACCGCAGCTTTAAAGTTTATATCAAGACTGTGGTTTGCACTCCCGAAAAGACCACAAAAAGAATGTACGATGGCTTCTGGAGGCAGTTTGAACACTCTGAGAAGGTACAGTTCGCACATGTTCCGAGGGAAGCGGGTGGTAGATCTGTTTGCCGCACGCACAGCCGCAGCCACCCAGCTCAGCCTTTAAGCTTTAGCTGGTGTCACCGGGATTCTGCTCGCGCTCTGTGAATTCCTTCGGAGGTGTCGCACTTCCCAGGCTGAAATCGCTCTGCTTTC
>NW_010268377.1:15423-16882 GCF_000690775.1 Eurypyga helias
CTCCCTCCCCTTCCGCCTTTGTCCCAGGGAGGCAGGAAAGGGAGGCGAGGTCCTCCCTTAGCCTCAGCCCGGGCACAGCTCGCTCGCTGGCCCTGAGGCCAGTGCAGCCCTACGTGGCCCCAGAGCAGTTGCTTGTGTTAAAGCCGAAGGTCCTGCCGCTGGGTCACGGCCTGAATTGCGCCTCCCAGCGCTATTGCTTGCTGTTGACTCTCGGGCCTCTGCTCCATCAACTTCCCATCCTCTAGTTTTTCTTTGGAAAAACTATCTCTCGGCCCCGCTTAAAATGAATGTGGATACATACATCCACGGGCCTTCATCAGCATCTGCGTCAGCGCAGCCTCCCTTTCTTGCTCACCTCCTCCTGCACGTAGTGTAGAGAGACCCAGTTTGGGGGCACCGCAGCTGCAGTGATTGCAGGGTGTTCAAGTACAGCACGACGTTGATTTTGGTGAGATGAGCTTTTCAAGCACACAAACCCTTCGGTAAAGCACAAAACTTTGCATCTCTCTAGCTACCAAAACCCCAGGATTGTACACGTACGTGTCACCCAGTGCAGTGGCCACCCAAAAAAAAGTGGAAAGCAACAAAACCACAGGGAGCCGTTCCGTGCCAGAACAAACTCACGGCCAGGCTGCTGTCTGTGAGAGAATGCTTTTCACCCCTCCCCCCCACCGTTTCTGACCTCCTCACACACAGTAGAGGCTTTGGGGAGATCAGCTAAACCAGCTGGTCTGCTGGGGAATGACTCCCTCCTCCTGCAGCCTTGGCCCTGCTCGGGTGTACCTGTGCCTGCTGCGGCCTGCACACCGTGCTCCTTCCCCCCTCCCTCCCTCAGCACCTCGTACCTGGGCAGCCGAGACACTCGGCGCTCCCCCGCCGCTGTCGCAGATGCGGTCACAAGACCCGCGGCCCCGCAGGCTTCCCGTCAGCGCAGTACATCATCGTGAGTGCACCGCTGAAGTCACGCGTCTGTTCTTTCCCCAAGGTCCATGTAAATTTGCTTCTGGTGGAAGCTCGGATGCAAGCCGAACTACTTTATGCTCTGAGAGCTATTACTCGCTATATGACCTGATGTCTCCGGCTGCCTGTCGACGTCGGAATGTTCTGCAGCTGCAGCGTGGCAGAGGGAAGAGACGAAGCCTCAGGACCAACGGTAGCTATACGTTAAGATGCCCATTGTGCCATAACTCCTTTAGTTTCAGCTATTTCCGTGTTTGGAATCTCACTGCCGCCACTCGGCAGCGAACGCTTGGCAGTTGAAAAGACGGGGTTGCGCGGAAGCGCCGCCCGCTCCTGGTATTTTGGCTTTCAGCAGCACGGGACACTCTGGACTTGTGGCAATATAGCAAATGATAGATACGTAGATCCCGGGTTAAAGCAAATCCTGCGGGAGCTGGAGAGTGAAAAGGAGCGGGACTGGATGACATTTGCTTTTCATACGAGACTAATTCTAGAAAAC
>NW_010268377.1:16913-22169 GCF_000690775.1 Eurypyga helias
CTTGATGCTGCTATTTGTGCTGGTGGAGTGAGCAGACAGGGGCTGTTCCAGTTAACCGAAAAGCAAAAGTGAGCGCTGCTGCTGTCTGAGCCTCCATCGTGCGTGGCTTTGAAAAAAGCCTTGTTCCTTTGATTCCTCTTTTCGATCGGAACTAAACCTCTTCAGGCCCCACCGATCAGCTGCCAGACAGCAGGCGTTCTCCTCAAACAGTTTAGCCTTAAAATGCGACGGGGCACGTGTTCAGCATTATGTGGTGAGCTCCGAAGTGCAACGGTCTTCCTATGGAAAGAAAAGGGCTTCGGTCCTCCGAGCTTTTGAGAGATCTGACTACACGCAGCGTCGAGTAGCTTCTTGTCCTGTTTTTCAAGGATGAAGCGAGGAGGAGCTAGGATGAGGTGTGGGAATGTTGTTCTAGACTGCCAAACAGTCCTCCTGCGTTACACGCCCAACGCCGGTCTTACTGATTTATGCAGTTGCTTAAATAACTAGGCTAAAACCCATCTGTTCTTAGTAAATCCAAACACGATTACGATGCTGACGTTGAACAGACAGTGGGTTTGGAGAACACATGAATACTTTTGTATGAGTGTGAATTGCTTTTTAAATGTGTCAGTATTACTGGTATTTTTTAAATAAAGGTAACAACTTTTTCTCTCGGTGTTTTTGTGTGGTTTAACTTTCCCCTTCTGCTCTTAATGGCTCAAAGACATTCTGAAATTCAGACATTTTGAAATGGTAACTAAGCAAACAAAACATACTTAAAAATGATAAACCGTGACTTTTTCCAATGGAGTCTAAAATGGTGGGAGAAAACATCGTCTAAAAAATGGATTTAGGTCTTCACTAGACCTACAGCAGGAACAGCTCACACATATTCCTGATGTCTCATAGAACCACAGAATGGTTTGGGGTGGAAGGGACCTTAAAGACCATCCAGTTCCAACCCCCCTGCCATGGGCAGGGACACCTTCCACTAGACCAGGTTGCTCCAAGCCTCATCCAGCCTGGCCTTGAACACTCCCAGGGATGCGGCATCCACAGCTTCTCTGGGCAACCTGTTCCAGTGCTTCACCACCCTCTCCGTGAAGAACTTCTTCCTGATATCTAATCTAAACCTCCCCACTTTCAATTTAAACCTGTTACCCCTTGTCCTGTCACTACAGACCCTTGTAAAAAGTCCCCCCCAGCTTCCTTGTAGCCCCTTCAGGTACTGGAAGGTTACAGTAAGGTTTTCCCGGAGTCTTCTCTTCTCCAGGCTGAACAAGGCCAACTCTCTCAGCCTGTCCCCATAGCAGAGGTGCTCCAGCCCTCTGAGCATCTTCGTGGCCTCCTCTGGACTCGCTCCAAGTGGTCTATATCCTTCTGATGTTGAGGGCTCCACAGCTGGATGCAGCACTCCAGGTGGGGTCTCACCAGAGCAGAGTAGAGGGGCAGAATCCCCTCCCTCGACCTGCTGGCCACACTTCTCTGGATACAGCCCAGGATACGGTTGGCTTTCTGGCTGCCAGCGTGCACTGGCATGTCTGCATCCTTCCCGTAGCCTCCCCCTCTGTCCAGGTATGCTCTGTGGTAGAGGGTCAAGTGATGGGTGGGTTGGGATTGGAGATTCCAACTGTATGTTTATATCATTCCTGTTTTCAGTAACTGGCTCAAAAGGTTATTTTGAGGGTTAACTGATTCTGAATTCCTCCAGCAGTGAGCTTAGCTCTCGCTTAGGCTGCTGATTTTCAGAGGCTGGTGCCCAAAGGACGTCTGGCGTCGGGAGGGTGGTCAGGTGGGTGCAGTCAGAGCGAGGGCCATACGGGAAGGGGGGGGTTTGCTGCAAGGGAGTGACAAACTTCTGTCACACTCCTAGAGCTGGCTGTAACGCGTTGTAGGACACGCAAGTGTAGGAACTCCTACCTCATTAGGCAGGGAAGAAATGGATTTTGCCAAGCTCACCAGTGAATTAAGACTTCAGTCCACAGCCTGCTTCTCCTTTAGCTCACACTGGTTTCTTCTACCACAGAACAGTCCGAGAACAGTTTTATGGTTATAGTCCAAGAAGGTAAAATATCTAAAAAGATCTGGGGGAAAAAGATGAATAAACTGTCAAAAAACTGTGACTAACAGGAAGCATCTGCTGTTTCCTCTTAACTAAAAATACAGGATTTTTAATGTTCCAAAAACAGAGCAGAACTTTCCTGTTTCAGGGCATACCATAAAGCCAAGCTTTGGCTTTATGGTACAAGAAAGGGTCTTCCCAGGCTGTAAAGTGGAGTTTCTGCAGCACCTGATTCTCCTGCTGCTTTTCTGGGAGGGCCAAAGGCAAACATGACATTTTCTGAGAAGCCTAAACCGGCCGTTTCCACCCCACACTCCCCAGCTGCAGATAGGCACGTGCAGGCACTCTCCTTTTTCAAGCCATAAACATCGCTCAGTGTGTGTGCCAGTGGCTCCGTACGGTGCCGTTTCCAAAGGGAGCGCTCCACACAAGGTGCAGCCGCTCCTGACCACGCCGCAGGTACGTACTTCGGAGAGAGGGCCGAAGACACGTGGAGATCTTCCCTTGAAAACGCTGAGGCGGCCGCGGGCCGGAGTGGAAGAGAGCAAGCGAGGGGGTTACGTGCGGCGGCAGCCGAAGGCGGCGGTGGGGTTAGCCTTTAAAAACAAGGAAACGGTTAAGTCGCCAGCTGTGACTGCCCTCGGCCGCAGGCTGCAAGCCCGGACAGCTCCCGCGGAGCTCCTGCAGCAGCTCGCGCGCAGCAGCCACATCTCACGCCCCTCAGACCTTGTGGGCACCAAGCAGCGCTGGCAGCTCACTCGAGAGAACGTGTCGGTGGAGATCCTGTCCAAAAGGCCCGGTGACGCGCGGAAGGAGACGGCGTGCACCAGCACGAGTGAAGGGAACCAAGTGGTTGGGCCCAGGTAGGAGACTATTAAAAGACGCGCACAGGACGTTCTTTCGAGCCGGTGCTCCGAGGAGCGTGGCAGAGCCGTCTGCCCTGTGAGCAGCAATTAACAGCCCTCCCGCGCAGCCCTGGCCTTCCCATCTCCTTTGTAGGTTCAGTTCAGAACTCTGTGCATGTGCACACACACACTGCCCCCAGATAAGAGCAGCGTGACAGAGGCCAGGTCCTTGGTTGCTAATCAGGAGTGGGCCCCGAGGTCCCAAGAGAGCCGCTTCAATGGGGTTTGTGGCAAAGATACCCAAATGGTAGAAGATGCCCTAAGAACGCATCAGAAATTCAGCATTTTGGGTCTTGTTCTTGTTACCCACAAGTATTTTTTCGAAGATGCAGCCTGTACAGCTGCACAGGAGCCACTGCTGGGATTTGCAGTTCAGTGCTCGGAGGCCTCTGCTGCCCTCCCCGCTCTGCCCAGCACCTCTGAACGCGCCTCCTGAAGCAGTTGCAGGCCACACGCTGACCAGCGAGCCCCCAGCTCATGGACAGCAGCTGGTCCAGCTTTGTGCTCTGCTACGGGACACCTAAATGCACCCTGTGCTGCAGGCAGGACAGTACGCAGCGCTCCAGGCCCTTCCCTACAGTTCCATCGGTGCTGGCTGACACAACTAGCGTTGTCTTTGAACACATTTCAGTTGTCTACACGGCCTACCTTGAGTTGAGCCAAGCGTCTGTCTCGGGTTGCCTGCTGACAGACACTGGCACTTGCCAACTCTGATGGGACCTGCTGACAGAACTGGCCACAAGCCCTTCTCCATGGCATCCCCTCCCTGCATCCCCCAGCCTCCTGGCTGCCCGCCCGCTGCCCTGATGCAATTGCCTCCAGCTCCCTCCCCACAGGGCAGTACTTACCCACCATCTTTTCTTTTACACCCCCAAAACCCAAATCCATTCTTTCCAAGAAAGTTTCTCCATGAAACTTTCCGGAGACGGTGTTGAGGCACTGGAGCAGGTTGCCCAGAGAAGCTGTGGATGCCCCATCCCTGGAAGTGTTCAAGGCCAGGCTGGATGAGGCTTTGAGCAACCTGGTCTAGTGGAAGGTGTCCCTGCCCATGGCAGGGGGGTTGGAACTAGATGGTCTTTAAGGTCCCTTCCCACTCAACCCATCCTGTGAAATGAGGCATTGGAGCCATAAAAAAACTTCAGCTAAAATTAAAATGGCAAAAGATGAAATGGTAACTCAGATCTGTTCTGAGCAGAGCTCAGTCGTTAGAGCCAAACCATACGGAAACGGTGAGCAGTTCCCTCCCGCAGACTGCAGTGATGGAGGCTGCCATGTGCTCTCCCCAAGGAACCCACTACCGGGCTGAGCCTCGCTGGTCACAAGAATTCCCAAGCTGCTGGGTCAAAGGGAATCTTGCAAATTTCATGACCTTCATTAAGTTTCCTCCTCACTACTCCTAAAACCTGGACCATGATATCTCTCCTCCTCTGCCCTATGAACACTAAAGTTTTCCCCAGGGATGTAGCAGCAGGGACCTAAACGAGGAAGAAAGTTTCCCTGCCCTGCCACTACTGCTCCACTTCCCAGCTTCCTCACTTCATCTCCTCACCCAGAAGCAGAGGTCCAAGCACCACCAAAGGTACAGTGGTGCCACTAAGGGAGCTCAGAAACACAGATTCCTCCAGCCTGGAGACGCGCTCTCCCGGCACACACAGCGCAGCACGAGGCTGCTGACCCTCAGGATCAGAGCCAGGAGCCCAGCAGCCCCTGCACAGCGTTTATTCCAAGTAACCTGAGGTCAGAAAGAAGGCAAATGGGTCAGGTCTGTAAAGCTTTCCGTAGCCAACTGGGCTGGCTGATGCTTAAGGCCCACGATGCACCTGCTGAGGTAATCCTTGGGCAGGGACTGCCCAGACTGAAACAATGAAAACCCAGCAATGAACAAGCCAGCAGCAGGCAAACGAGCATGAAGGACGTAGAGCCTTTTGTTGCCCCATGGATGGAGACACGAGCCCAGGACGGCTGGCCAAGAAGTTCTGAGAAGTACAGGCACACAGGTGCCTCCTGGGAATGTGGGAACAACTGAAAGAACACACCAGACTAGCTGAAATGTCTTGCATCAGGGATACAGGTGTTTTGCCTTAAGGTGTGAAGTTCCAATTCAGAAAAGCCTTTTTCCGGCACAGCTGGATCTGTATCACCCAAGCACCACGGCAGGAGCTGGGATACCCCAGGCACAGAGCAGCAGGTGAAGAAAGGGGGATCTCCAAAGGAAAAGGGAGCTACTGACCATTGACAGCGCAGTCTGAAGAGCAAAGGTTATGCCATTTCCCACACGACGCCCTTGTCTCTAAATGGGAGAGACAT
>NW_010268378.1:0-53363 GCF_000690775.1 Eurypyga helias
GGGCCCGAGCCCGCACATCGCTCAGGGCCGTGCGGCACGGGCTTGGCTTTTGGGGGTGTGGTGGCTGTCCTCCGTTGCCTCAAGTCCGCCAGTTTCTGGTGTAGGCATGAAACAACGGATTGGGAATGCAGATGTACTGGTCTTTTTCCTGATCCGGTGCCTTCCCACAGCTCACCTTCTTTTGTTGGTCTTTTTCCAAAAACACCCGCGTGGATTTGGTAGTTTAAGCGCAGGCGGTGGAAGCGTGTCCCCGTTCCCTTTAACGGGAAGATGCAGGCGCTCAGGATGTTTGCACTATTTACTTTGAACACCTGATTCGGGTAAAACTCAAAGCACAGTTGGAAGCCTAAAATCCCTGTATGATCAGAGCGAGCTGCAATCCAGAGCCGCAAAACTCTGTGCTTTGTTAGTCATGTGAATAACTGTGACTGAGTAGTTTTATGTGTAAAACCCTTGGATTCAGTCCTTGCGTTCTGTCTCTGTGTTAAGACGTTTATCTTTGGAAGAGTCCAGTGTTAGAGGAGATTTGTTAGAACTGAGAGTTCTTCCCAAGCAGATCTGACTGTGGTAGTTTAAGTTGTGCTTAAATCACAAGACCTATAGTCAAATACCTCAAAAACAGTTTTGCATCTTTTATCTGTTCTTACATGCTTAAGTATTTTCCTCTTATTTTTCATTACAAACTAAGAATTTCCCTTTCTGAGAAAGGATTATTTTTTTTTTTTTGGCATGGAGAAGGGAGAAATAGTTGGTTGTTAATTTAGTCATCTTCACTACTGTAATTAAATTACTGTGACCAAATTGTCCATATTGCACAGGGACATATCTAAAATGTATATATATAGAACTGATTATATGGTTTCTTACTTTTAAGGGTGTGTATGTTATCCTGTTTAATCAGGAGAAAAGAACAGTATTCCTTTTATGTTCTCCCAGATTAACCCACACGCACTTTACTATCTTCTTTATGAATCAGTGTAAGTCATACTAAAATGTTTGCAAAAACTGAGTTGATGTTTTCACATTTTGTTGAGCGAAGAACAGGGTAGTGTCAGGAAAGATCATTGGAAGCAATTTGTATGACTATCTTGCCAGTTCAGGAAGGAATGCAGTAATTTTTTTTTTTTTTTTGGGTGTATGGCTGCATTTAAAAAACACCCGGACAGTTATCAAGTGGTACAGTTGAAAAAAATCGGGTATCAGCTCCGGGGTGTAATTCTCTAGAGTAACATTTCTACCAGCAGGTGGGGCCCCTCAGCATTTTAGAAAAGGATGGTAACTAAACTGTGCCTCTAAAGCTGGGAAGACTTTAATGTTTGCCTCCATCTTGTCAGTTGAAAGACCAAATGTAATAGATTATACATGTGTTGCAAGATGTATAAGAAAACTTCATAGAGACCTGAAATTACGATAGAACCTCAGAGGAAGTGATAGGTGTTACAGATTAATTACCCACAGTTCTTCAAATCTGGAGCATTAATAGAAGATTATTTCAGGCTAAATTTTAAATTTCTAAGAAATGGGGAAAAAAAAAGGTGCTTAGGTTTAGGGTTTGGAAAGTCTTTTACCCTCTATTTTCTTAGGATTTTGAGCTTCTCCTTTGGAAGAGGAAGCTGATAGTACTTCCAGCCTAGGTAGCCAGAGAAAGGGGCAGTAAACCATGTTCAAGTTGGGGGAAGTAGTGTTGGGAGGTCTTACGGTGGCAGTTTTCTTCTTCACTGTTATATTCTAACTGTAGTATCAGTGGCTTATGTTTCTAGTTTAAGTATGTATTTTAAGGATTGTGAAACTTGATTGTCTGAACTGATTAAATTTGTTTTCTTTGGATAACACTTCTCTACCTTCTGTTTGAATAGCTGCTGGAAATGGAATTTAGGCTACTGCTGCCATTTTTGGGTTTGCCCACTTAAACACCAACATAGTGTTGGTGAGTTTAATATCTTGTCTAGTATTTTTTGCATAAATTTTGAGACTTGGCACTGTTATTAAAGGTGCCTAGTTTCCATAGTGTGGATATTCAATACTTTCTGAACATCAGGACTTGTTTAGGTATTTCTGGTTTAGAACCCCAAATATGGAGTCCAAAATCACAGGTTACTGTTGAATACAGCCATTTACCTTACGTAGCAGGGTCTATAGAAAGTTGTCTCTTGAAAGGCATGGTTACCAGTTGCAGAAACCACTATATGGCATTTACATTGTTAGTGACTGGTTTCGAAGACCTTGTAATTGCAGGGAGCCACAGGAGTGTAAACTTTTTCACTAGTTACTTATGCTGGACTTAGCTTTTTAACAGTTGTTCATAACTCCAAGCCTCCCATACCATTACGCTCTGTTTCCTATTTTGTCTTAAAATTAACTCAAGGTAACATTTTTATATAATCATCTGTAAACTTTTAGTTCTGTGTTCCTGGTTTTCTATTTAGAGCTTCACAGCAGGGATTCTTTTTGTTGCAAAGTATTTCTTCATTTTCAGCAGTTTCACCCTTCATTAATATACAGGATGAAGAAAAGAAAGTACTGTGGTTCTTCAGTATGCAATATGTATGTTAATAGCTCTTTGAGATGGCTTGTAACACATTGTTGGAAGTTTTTCTTATGCATTTTGTTCCCTACTCGCCTGGTTGAACTGTATCTCTGTTTAGTCATAGCTGAATCTATACAAGGAAAGATTTAAAAAATTAGTTTAATAATGTAAGCCTGTTGAACAGAGGTGTTGCCTACTTCTCATGATTAAGAACACAAGAACAGCCCTACTGGTTCATACCAAGGTTCTGTCTAGCCCAGTGTTCAGTCTCTAGTAGGGTCCATAAGTAGATGCCTAGAGAAAATGAACAAGTCAAAGGTTTATGGTGCCTTTAAGTCCACTTCTGGTCTCTGCTTGTTTTCAAGTCAGGGGATTTATGAGCTCCTTTGTAAGTTGCTACTTCAAGAGATCTCTTTCAGATACTTTTCCAGTCTTAGGAGACTCTCTTGTGATCACTAGATCTAGAGTGGTATATTCCTCCTACTGGTCAAATTTAATGTTCGTATTTTCCTTCCTGGAGTGTATCAATTACTACAAGAAATACCATTTTTATTCATGTTTGCAAAACCTTTATTATTTTGTGGTTGTGTGTTTGTTAGGAGAAGGATAGCATGGCAATATACTGCAGGAATTTGTTATTCTTAACTCTTTGGTATCGGACTGAAAGCAGTGGAACTCGATAGCTCCCATTCATCCATGTAATGTGTGGAGCGCTGACGGCAGCAATACATATTTCCTAGATACTGCCGTTACCCTGCCTCAGAGTAACACACTCGTAACATTTCTGTTTTTCAACCATTCTGCACACAATTCCCTTGAAATAGGCAGTGTTTCTTGTTGTTCTGTCACATGGATGTCTGTTTATGGAGGAAAGAATTTAAGCTGCCAGCATATTTCTTACAAACCCAGGTGTAGCTGTCGGATGGGTATAGCCCTGTCACTGCTAGGCTAGATTCACACTGCTCACAAAGCTGTGTTAGGTAACGTGCTGCTGGTACCCCAAGTATTGCAAATCTTAGATTAATTTTAAAAATCTAATTGTGGCAATGCTCCTTTAAGTGTAGCTGATGCATAAGATGAGAATCTGGGGAGTCAGTCTAATACACATACTCCACTTTAATTGAAATGGTTTAAAAAATACCTCTCTGTTAGTACACTTTTAATATTGTATTTTAAAAATAACAAGAAGTTCTCCCCATTATGTTGGAAGTGGCAAGGAAACGCTGATATTCTGGAGATGGTGTGCTGCTTACCTAGACGTGTGAAAAAAGTATTGTCGTTTTGTCATTGAAGAGGCTACTAAATAGGCTATTCTGAAGCTGACTTTTTTTTTTATGATGCCTTGTTCTGACCTTCTTCCCTTGTCTTTTTCAAACTAGGTGTATTTTTCCCAAGGACTTCAAGCTTTCTGATTATTAAGATGGAAGTACACTTATTATTTGATAGATACATGCATAGTAATACCAGTTTCCTGGGTGCTGAAAGGGCTTCTTTATATGCCTTGATCTTTTTCTAACAAAATTCTTTTGTACGCTTCAATGAGAAGTATTCTCCATAATGCTTATTTTGTAAGAAAAGGAACATCATGCAGACAGGAATGTGCTTGACCATCAATGAACGCTTCTGACTGTGTTTATGCCTAGATGGTAATACAGGTCAGGATGTAATAGCTAGCTCTCACACAATTGTTCTGCAAAAGCCATTGATACAGGTCAGCGGAGAACAGTTCATGGAGGTAGTGGATTTTGGTCTCTTCATCCCAAAGGTGTGTGTGGGTAAGGGTTGTTCCACATTTGGTATGTTAATACCCAGATACGTTTAGAGATCGCTGTGACATAGAGACATATTTTTTTAATTATTTTCTTGTTTCCAGCAATGCTGTTGTCAAGGAAACAGAAATCCTCGTAATGCCTTTGTTCACTTTCTCAAAATCCACAGCTGGAGATGACTTGTATAGTTTTTATTATGTTCTTAGTAGTTGACACACTCTTGTGCCTCAAAGGATTTTTTTTCAAAGGACTATGTTTCTTTGAGTATAAATAGCACCATCCTGATCCCTACACTGTTTGATAGGCCATTGTTTTCTTTCCTTCTTTAACTAACGAAGAAATAAATTCAGTGCTTCTTTGGATTAGAATTTATCTTAACACTTGTGTGAAAACTGACATTGAAAAAATAAAGGGCAAAAATGCAGTGAACCTCTCAGCTTCTGGGTTCAGTTTTCAGTTCTGTAAGGGCATTAGTTTTTCTTCACACTTGGAAATGTCTCCTGAATTAGGATCTCCTTAAAGAATACTAGAGTAATACCCCAAGTGGTTTGCAAAGCATTTTTTACTGCTTTATGGCATTGTTAAAGGATGTGGCTATGGCAGAGGAGAGTGGGAGAAGATTGGTATTTCATGTCACAGCTAATATGCTTGTTTCCCCCACAAAATTAGGAATTATTTGAAGAAAAATTCAGAAAATAATGTTCTTCAAAGAGCAGTAGAGTTAATGGACCCTGGCTGTATCTTGAGGCTGGCTGTAGATATTCTTCAATTTCTCTCTCCTACAGGGCTTCTGCAGTGTCTTTCCCTTTTATTCAGCTGCTCAGCTTGATTAAGTCTTGAGGGGAAAAAGAACTGAGAAATCTCTGAAATTTGGTTTGCATTGACCAATAGGTGCAAAGTGGCCACAAGTGAGATGCATGGGGGACACAGCTGTTGTGACAGTATTTCACAAACCTTTCTTTGGAAATCCAAAAGGACAGAGAGTGAATTTTGGATATCCTTGGCAATGATGTGGAAGAAAGGATTCTGTTTCCTCATGTTACCTAAAAAGAATTTTGGTTACTTGTGTTGTTACTTACAGAAATGTCAAGAATGTTAAGTGTTTATCTGACTTTTTTCTTAGAAGCCCATCTGTCCTGGATGGCTGAGGTCTGCACTTGCTTTCTGCTGAGAACTCTTCCAGCTAAGTGTCTCTGAAGTAGCCTCTAGCAGAGAAATAAGCAATCTTGTTCTTCCCCAGCACAGCCAGCCTACTAGGGAAGAAGTTGCCAGGGCTAGAGGTGTCGATGAAAAGTGTCTCTAATGAAGCCTAACTGATAATGCCATAAATTAAGTCTTCCAGTTATGTGTAGGATCTCTGTGGGCAGCTGCTGTGCAGTTTAACATCAGAATGTCACCAGAGATAGGAGAAATGTATGGTGGTGTTATCCATCTTCTGGATGCTTCAGTAAGATTGCTGGAAAAAAAAATCAAAATTTTGGTGCTTGGAAAAAACTGCGATAGAGTAGTTTTAAGTTCTTAAGTGACTGTAATACATTATGGGAGTATAATTTTTTTTTTTTAAACAACTGAGAAATTCTGAAAAATTTTGCTGTTTATAAATAACACCAGTGTCACTTTGCATCTTTTCTAGAAGTCTGGCTTTACAGATGCATCTCACATACTGAAATATATATTTTAAATCTGCCAACAAAGCTAGAAGGCAGGCATCTTACGGCTTCGATTCCTTACCTCTCTTTGACTGTCGATGTTGTCAAGGAAACAAATTTTTGAGAAGCTTTGCTCTACTTTTTCAGGTTCTATAGAGAGATTATGTGTGTAGGATTTATCCTGCATCAGGAGTAGAACAATTTGCTGAAGTTTTTTTTCTTTTCAGTATGTTTGTGTCCTTGTTTTTTTTTTTTTAAGCAGACTTTATTTTTAGCATGTGTGAAATAGCTTCGTCTTTAAGGTCATATCATTGTTGAATGTACCAAAGATTGTTGACACTTAATCTTTAGATGAAGCCTGATAGAAAGAATTTTAATGACATTTTGCTATATATTTGTGGTATGAAGACTACTGTTATAGATTCCCTTTAAAGGGGAAAGAAGCATTAAAAACCCCCTTGTTCTTTAGAAAAGTTGCTTCACTACGTGGAACTGATGACCTACTGTCCTTTATCATACATGTCATGTTTCATTGCAGTAATTCTCCCTCTTCAAAGTAAAAACATTCTGTGCCTAATCTGGAACTGCATTTGATTTGTCTTCCAGTACTTACGTTCTAGCTGACTGGTTTGGGTATTAGGCCTGAGCTCCGCTTTCAGTGTGCTTGTGGAGGCCTTTTATTTATTAATTTAAAATAAACCTGCTGATTTTCTTCTAGGACACACCTAACAATGTAGATTAGAAAATTGAAAGGTAGAATTTTCTCAATTTTTTTTTTTTTCTCTCAAATGTTTCCGTTGGGTAATGGATTAATTTTGGTTGGTTAATATTGAACAAGATCGTAAAGACTGCACGTGCTTGTATGTTGTACATGTGCCAACTGTGTACCACCTCGCTTTCTGAAGTCAGATTTTGAAATTCATCCTGTTCTTTAGTCTTCTTGCCTTTTTCCAGATAATAATTTCCTCATTAAAAATTTTTTTCTCGTTCTGAACATTGTGAAGTGAGGAAGAGACACAGCTGCTTCTCTGTGGAAAGGATGGCTGTTAGCGGTGCACGTGGTTAGGGATGACATAGTCATTATAAACACGTTAGAGCTTGGCAGATATGTTAAAGCTAGGACTATATTAACAATGCAGAAGAAATTAATTTTAATTAGGTAGTTCAATCTTACTCTGCTTGCTAGTATTGAAATAGTACTAGTTATGAATGTCCTTGTTGCCAGCAAAACACATAGCTGCTTGACATAATTAATAGTTTATTTTCATAATTAAATATCTAGTTCTGGTCATGTTTAAGACTGGGTTATGTCACTGACATCAAGTGGGTTTAGGATTGCTATTGGGCAGAAAGATTCTATTGCTACTTTCCATAGCCTAGGATTTTTTAATCTTTTGGGTTTTTCTTTCAGTTATTCACATTCTCAATAGCCTTGGGAATAATAAACCATTTATTTTTTAGTTGAAAGAATGAAGAGTTGTAAAGAAAATGTTGCTTGCCCAGGCTCACCGATAAATGAATACCAGATTCACTAAAGCTTAGGTTTTCTAATAGCTGTTCTAAATCACTAACTGTAAACTGCCTCTCATAGCTAGGTATTACTTCAAATCAGTGTGGGCAATAAGGCTGCAACAACTACTTAGTGAGATAGGAACCTGGTTAATGGTGGGGATGAGACAGAATTTGCCTGTGAATTTGGTTTAAGTTATTTCTTACAGATAGAAATTTGTCCTTAAGTACAACTGTTAGCCATTATTTTTAGAACTGCTGTAGCAATGTGTTAACTCTGTGCTATTGCACAAATGCTGCCAATCATTCACCTGCTTATGGGGTGTCCGGCTGTGTTGGGTTGTAGAAGAGCCACCAGTCATCTGATGGTTTGGTCAGCGGAGCTTGTCCGTAGCTGTTGTCCCTGCTGTGTCAAGTTCTCCCAGTGGATAATGTTCAAGAATGGCACAGCTTACATTGCTCCTTTTAGTTTGTTGTGTTGGTGTTGATTTGTTGCATTGACTGTATGACTAGAAGAGATGGTTATCTGATGTACATGTATCAATATAAAGCTGTAAAACATGAGTGGCCTGAGCTGATTTACAAGTTTGTATTAAAAATGTATGATAATGTTGAAGTACAGTACAAATAGATATATTTTGATAGCCACTATTTAACTGAAGCTTAAGGAAAGAAAACCCAAAACCAAGCAACTTCAGAGTTGGTCAGTATTGGTTTTCTCCCTCATGTTTTAAGAAATAAGTTGTAGGTCAACAGCAAATACATAAGTGTTTCAGAAGCTGGGGTGTACAGTTGCTAAGAGTAGCTTACATTCTGAATAGAACAGGGTTCCTTACTCAGGTCCTGATGCATCCATGGGATGCAAGTATCTGTGGGATATGGTTTTGTGAATCTATCTATCCAGTCCTTAATTACCTGTAGGAACTGAGGACACTCACCACAATTTGCCTCTGAAGTGCTGTAAATCTGAAATTGAGGTGTTTAACACTTATGAGGAGTCCCCACTTTTAATGGAGCATAAATGTTTGTGATTTGGGGAAGTGATTGATGCTAATGAATATGATACAGAGAGGTGAAGAGAAGATCAGATTATTTAATAAATGGCTATAATAATTTAGCTAATTATCTCCTGGGAAGTTGTAATACATTTGAAGTTCTTCTCCTTTGCCTGCTGGTAAGGTATTGATTGCTTAAGTGTGATTTTGGGCGTGAATACTAACTACTATTAACCACTACTGTGATTGGGCTTTTAGGTGTTCTGATCACGTTTGTATCATTCTCAACACACTACTATTACACTGTGAAATCGATGAGAAACTGCCGAATTTATGCCATCTTATTATTCTCCTGTATGTATTCAACAGTAGAAATTTTAGTGTTTTTAAAGTAATTCTTAATAGCTACCTGTCATTATAAACTGGTTTCTCTTGAATGTCTTGAATATGTGCATCAAACTGCTTTGCTTTAACCATGTCATCCTAAGGATGCCTAATACCATGTATGAAGCAGTTAATTTATCTGAAGTAAATTCTTGCGTATCCATCTTCTCAAGCCAAAATTTTAGTATAGGTAGTATAGAATTGGGGTGCAGATTTAAGTATCTGTGTCATATTTGACTTTGCCTTCTGCTGAAATAATTCCAATTTTTCATACTGTACAACAAACCATAGCTTAAATCACTACCTGATCTGTAAGTACATTGTAACTTCTTGACACTTCATCGTTTTCCAGGAGCTTACCATTTGAGGTACATCCACAGGGTTAGCCATATTACAATGATTAGTCACAAAACGAAGTTTACTACAACATTGGTGGGAATTCTTCCCTTTATTTTGGTGTGTGTGGGAAGTTACTTCTCTTGCACTGTCTGCTCAGCATGAACGTACAATTGCTATTTTGTAGGTACAAAAAACCCGTCACGCTCATAACTTTTAGCTGGCTGAAAATGTAATCTGTATGAGCATCTCCCTTAGTCAATGGTTTGTGGAGAATTTGTGATTATCTTCAGGCGTCATTATTCCAGAATCTTTCTGCATAATAAAGAAGGCACGCTATGTTAAAAGATGGCAATCAGTGGCAGAAACACTGCTGCTGGGGAGGGTAGAGTCACTAGTAACCAATGATTTTAAGTATCCTTTATTGGATATATATACTTACTTAGAAATAGCCTTTTTGTGAGCTTTGCTTGTAATGTAAAGGTTTCCTGTCTTCTGAGTAAAAAATAATTTTTTTTAATAGGTTGTTCTCTTTTTTTTTCCTTTTTTTAATTTCCCTTGGCAGCTTGCCTCATTATTCAGCACTTGGTAACCATACCTCTTTTGCAAATAGTGGGAATTAGCTCAAAAAGATTTGAGTGGTGCAGATGACTAAAATATCAGATGACATCTTTTGTTTGTATGAGTCTTACTGTTTGGTCTGGTTTGCCTCAACTATTCTTGTAACTCTTATTGGGTATTTTGGCTGAGAATTTTTGATATTTCATTTGGACTGCCTACTACATAGGGTATTAAATTCTAGGCTCCTTCAGTACAACTCGGCAGTAATACAGAGAACACTTCATTTGGATTTTAAAATGGTTTGAGAAAATAGCATGTGTAATCTACGTGTTGGGTTATGATGTGTATGGTCTGATACCATCATCCGATCTCTGTAGAGCAGATTAATTCTGTTGAAAAACAACATTTTAAAATATGTTTTTCTCTTAATTTGCTGTAAATTCAGTGGTGAGCTTCAGAAGCATACACATTTATTCCCCTGAAACATCAAAAGGCATTATCTTGTCATACTTCCACAGAAATAGAACAATAATACTAACAACATAGTTTTGCCACTTACTTATTCCTTCTATTCCCTGGCTGTATTGTTGTAAAAAGCAGTACCCCTTGGAGAATGCCCAGCTGCTCTGGAGGAGTTAGAATCTGCAGCAGCTCTGAGGACAGGGACCGTAGGTTGGCCTTCAGGCAGTGCCCATTTGGTAGACCTGGATTGCTTTGGGGCTAACCTTTTACATCCTGTGAAGCTGTAATGTAACCTCCCACCGCCCGTTTGACTCTGCTGAGCGCTTTAACCGGATCAGGAGTAGTTCTCATGAAACTTTCCCAAAGCAACTCCTGCTGAAAAAAAGTTTCAACAGCAGTTTTGGTGTTCTTACACAGGGTTAAGAGAGGGACAAGGACGATCTGTACTTAGTTTTACTCCTCCACTGTATTTCTTTTTTAGGATAAGCCTGAGTAGGTTGGGTTTTTTTCTGAAACATGCCCTGAGCACTTGTTGGAGAACTACAGTTGTGATTTTATTGACTAGTTTGGTTGAAAATCACTTTTATTTCAACAGCAGTTTTGGTGTTCTTACACAGGGTTAAGAGAGGGACAAGGACGATCTGTACTTAGTTTTACTCCTCCACTGTATTTCTTTTTTAGGATAAGCCTGAGTAGGTTGGGTTTTTTTCTGAAACATGCCCTGAGCACTTGTTGGAGAACTACAGTTGTGATTTTATTGACTAGTTTGGTTGAAAATCACTTTTATCTCAATTTGTGTCTTTAGCAGGAGCGTAGGAACATGGTCTTAATTCTCACTGTTGTTCATCTCTAGGGACTTTAGAAACACTTCTTCCATGCTTTCTCAGTCAATTTACCGCTTAAGGAAACAGGTATGGGGGAAGGTAGTTAGCAGGTAGAACTCTTGAGGAAGTTCTTCCTGAAGTTGGAATTGGGAGTCTGAGACGTATGCGCTTTTTGGGGTAAGGTACTGTCACCTCATTGATGAGAAAAGAATCAACACTTTCTTGGAGGATGACACCCTCCCAGGCAAAGGCCAGCTGGCTGCTGTTATAAGCAGGGTGCAGACCTGGGGGCTCATGACCTGCAGCACAGACTGTCTCACACCCTCCTCCGTGCCCTGGGCAGTTAGCATTGCCAGTGCTTGCGATGTGCCTTTGAAGCAGAACGCTAAATGTGCACTTAGGAGCTAGGCGGCAGCAGGAACTGTTTTTTTAGACAAGGTCAGGAGTTTCTTGGCACTACATGCTTTTTCAGAACATTGACTTTTCTTTTTTTAGAAAGATTTCACCTTATTTTTCTCTCCAAACGTAATTTTTGACAAAACTTTCATCAGGAGAGACTCTTCAGGAATAGGATGAAACTGCTGGTCAAACTGGGTTGAGGGATACAGACCAGTAGGACATGCTTATAACATACAGGTATTCACACTGTTATTTTGCGTTACATTTCCTCTCAAATAATTGGAGAGCAGTAAAGTAAACGTAATCTATTGTACCTTAGAATTCTGCCTAAATGTTTCTTCTCCATCTTGGAGCATATTATTCATTAATCTCTTTTCTAGTGGAAAGATGGTTTCTTTAATCTTTTAAAGAATAAAAGATGAAATACCAAGGCATGACTGTTTTGACACCCTGCTCTTGGGGTCATTTTTTCCCCTATTTTCAGGGTTTTTCTCCAAGAAGTCTTGATCAAGACCAAGAACAGTGTTGATGATCAAAGCCTATTTCCTTCTCTGAAGACAGTAGTGGTTATAACTTTTTTCCCAACAGAATCACATCAATGCCTTTTCTGATTTTCTTTTTAAATTTTTTAGCATATTACTTTTGTATTTTATTCCTGTAATTTGCTTAAGCTTTTCTTTCTGTAGTGAAGTTGACTCAGCTGTAAACGAGATGGAAGAAAGTGCACAACCTAATGTGGATAGTATGCTCAGTAGGCACAACAGTGTTACCCCTGGCTTGATGATGAATACTTGGAAGACTGACATGAGGGATACTTGTTTATGATCTTGAGTTCAATTAAGGAAGCTCAGTCATTTTTGGGTGTGTTTCCATCTAATGGAGTAAGGAATCTATTTTTAACTTTCTCTTCTGAGAAAACAATCAGAATTAGTGTGGTTTGTTGTGGGTTTTTTTTTTTCCCCCCTCAGCTTTTGCCTGAAGGAGGGTTTCTTAACAAAAGCCGTGTATTTGCATTTGAACACATATCCCTATATTAGCAGGTAAGCAAAGGTATCCAATTTTCCTAAGCAACAAAATACTTGATTACAGGTCTAATGATAGTTTAAGAGGTGTTTTCAGATATGCTGAAATCAAGGACTTGAAGCAGATGAACTTAATTATCTTTGTGAATATTCACAATCACATTATATGCTTTAAATGTCACATTTGGAAATAGTGCCTCATTGCTAGATAATTAACAATAATTACTCAAGGTAGTATTTATGTTTCTGGAAATTTCACACTGTGAAAAATGTACTTTGCTTATAAAGTTTTAGCAGTATAAAACCAGATTTTACTTAACTCATTGTTAAAGCGTTACTGTTGCTTAGGCCCTCTGTGCTTTTTACCTCTAGCACTGCTGCATAGAAAACCTGTTTTTCTTTTCCCTTTGCTACATCTGGGTAGTGTTTTTAAACACCTGAACCATGTTGTATATAATATGTTTTTTCTCTTCACAAAAACCAAGCAGCTGTGTGTGGTGTTTATTGTTTTTTTATCAGAATAAGAAAAGAGAAGCAATAGCAAATTAGACTGGCAGTCTAGATCCATCATGAGGTGTTACAAGGGTGCGTTGACATCTTCAGCTAGAGAAATATGGTGCTTAATACTAGAAGGGTTTTTTTCAGTTACATACCTATGCTCAGTATGCTCTTCTCTCTGTAAGGATGGTTTTTCTTGATAAAGAGCATTATACATCCCAAGACAGCTTATACTGCAACCAAAATAAAGCCTCATAGATTGTAGAAAACCCTCCCCATATTCTAATTTCCAGTTTCCCTCTTCCTTCTCTGCCTTTAATGTGAAGACTTAATTGAAATGTCAAAGGATTCTTTTTAAGCTTTTTTCTTTTAAAAATATACATCTCCAACAAGGTACTTTCCTTGTTTGCAGCAATGCACTTTACATGTGCTTGTGTGTGTATATATATTAAACATGTATTTTTATATAGGGAGAGCTTTATATAGAGAGCGCTTTAACAGAAAAACTCTATTGTCAGTTACTTGTATTTACAAACAATATTCTCTTTGCCTGCACACTTCATTCACCTGTGTGACTGAGATGTCCATTGAAATATTAAAATAATTTATATTTCACAACCATCATCTTCTGTAAAGTACATTAATGGTTTGCAATGAAGTTTTTAATTTGTGACAGCTCTTACAACATGCTAAATAGATGTTTGAATTCTCAGACATCAATTTAAAGGTAATTCAGGGAACACCAAGGAAAGCTACCAAATTTTTGAAACAGTCATGAAGATTAATTAAACTAATTGTCTGTGCTTCGTACAGTGAGAGTGGAGGTAATGGCAGGCACATGAAGGCATAACCAAGGAAGCAGTGAACATTGGCGTGGTAAAAGTATTTCAGTGATAGCAACACAGATGGAGAAGCAGCTGAATGACAGGAAGCTGAAATTATAATATGGCTGTGATTGTGGGAGGTCTTCAAGGTGTTGTGTGAACATAGTGTTGGAAGTGGTAAGCACTTCTTTGAGGAAACTTCCCAATAATAATTTTTCAGTTGTAGAATGACTTGGAGAAAACACGATTTTCACAACTAACAGGTTTTGATTTTAAGTGTTTGGAGAACACCATAGACCCATTCTAGCTGAATGGTAATGTTCTGAATGTCAGAAAGCTTTCACCCACGTCTCCTGTGTCAAATGAGTTAAAACAAAATAACAATTACTACTTAATTTTTTTTCTGCCATTATATGTGAAGGACTCTCTTTGTAAGGACTGATGAGACTTTTGGGTATCTCAGTACAGAGCCTACCTTTATCAAAAAACTTGATAGGCAGCTGCTGACATAATGATTTTTTATTTTAGAAATTGTTCATTTTGATGTGCTTATTAGGAATGAAATACTCCTGAAAAATGTTCCAAACTGGTCACTAATCTCCTTACATTTTTGTTAATAAGCAGAAGCCTGTAATGCTACTAGAATTTTCAATTAACCCAAATTTACTGTAACTCTTAATTTTTAAAATTATTAAATCTGTATTTTTACAGTGGTAGTGAAGTAACTCCTTCTCTAGGTTTGTCATACTGCAGTGAGAAATGCTGAACCAAATTCTACCTGATGTGTGGTTGTATTGCTTAAATGTTTCTGTTGTGGTGGTGCCAAGGATTCGAGCACTCTGGGACCTGTGGTGAAAGTTACTTTGGGTTTGTGCGCTGCACTGCACAGAGCCATCAAGGTATCTTGGGTGCTAGGAGCTGCAGAGTGGCGTTGGTGTGATGCCTGCCTGAGTTAGGTGGCCACTCCTCTGGGATGAGTTTCACAGTGGATGTCTCATGGTACCGCTCCACCGATGTAATGATAGAGTAGGTTTGGGCTATGTGACTGTAAGTAGAGGTCGCCCCTACTGATAGAATAGAATAATTATGTATTATTACTTGCTAAACGGAAGCGTGTTCATCAGGCTTTAGAAAAAGTGTGTAGGAGGGGAAGTGGTGTGTAATTTTACAAATATCTAACATTTGCTTATATAGTTAAAAATAATTAATTGGGTCCTATGTAAATGCCAAGCTTCTCCTTGATAACTGCATTATCATTGATTCATGGTTTCCTGTCAAATCCAAATAGGTGAAAGCTGTTTTTTAACCTGGTTCTAGATATTTAGCATGGAGTATTATTTTCATTTCCAGCTTCAAAGGTGTCCTTTTATACCAGCTGTAAAATGAAAGTTAGTATTACTGTGTCCTTAATATGACAAAACCACAATAATTATGCAAGATTTTAACTTAATTACTAAATTATTACTTTAGAGTAATATAGTAGATACTTTAGAACTTCTACAATTCAGAGTATTTAGAGGCTTTCACCAATACTTTTATAGCAGGACTTCTCACTTGAGCTGTAGTACTACTTTTAATTAAAAAAATAATTAGTGACATCTGGCAAATAGCTTTGAAACATTTGAACTTCAGTAATAATAATCCCTCTTTAAGGCACAGCTTACTGCATTTTAAATTGCTATAATTTTTCTCATGCTCTGATAGCCAGGTAAAGGAAATGCATAATTTTTAGCTTAAAAAAAAAAAAAATATTAAGGTTGTGTTTAATATTGTTGACTCCATTATTAGAGTAAACAGCCAACTGATGTATTATTAATAAAGAAAAGGCTATTTACCAAAGTCTTATGGAGGGTATAAAAGAAATAGCTACTTGTTCTTTCAAGGTTATTTTTCCAATCCTGAAATTTGGTGCAAACTGTTCTGCTTTGTACTGATGAAAAATACAACCAAAGATCTGTTGTTCAACTTCAGGTTGGCTATACCACTGTACTGCACTATAGGATTGTAAAGTGAATATAGAAAACCCTCTCTGCTGGCTAGATGTACATTAGGTTTGCAAATTACCTACCAATGCCCTTGGGATAAAGGCCTTAGTGAAATCATTGTCAATGACTGACTGTTGGGTTGACTTATGTAATAGGTTGTTCTTCAAGATTTCACAGGAGAGGGATTAAATGTTATAAAGTACAAAGTACAGAAACTCCGTAGGGCAAGCTAAATGATGTTATAGGAACCGAACTATATTACAAAGAGGAATATTAAACATATTTGCAATCTTCTTTTATTTGTCATATGAATGCCAGGCCCCTTTCTGTCTAATGGATTTCATAGATATGCAAAGAAGATGTAACAAAAGCTAATCAGTTTTGTTTTATGTAAAGCTGTTAATATGTAGATACTTGAGTTCCCTCAAAAAAAATAATCTGAGTATTCTAATGATGCATGTTGACGTTGTGTAAATTGCTTGGAGAAGACGAGCTGCTGTAATCACTTCACTTGAAAAGTGAATAAACTTAAAAGGAAAATAGGATGACACAGCCGATGTTGTACATCTGCGCTAAAATTACTGTGAATTAGCCAAGTCTCAGTTAACCTGGGAGAGTTGGAGCAATGCTGGTGTGGGGCTTTACCAACTGGGGAAACAAACCAAAACTGGAGCCCTGTCTTTAGAGACACAGGGATGTGAAGAGCAGGAGTGGGTGCAATGGCCCCAGCATACTGGAGATAAATGTGGAAGTGAAATGTTTTTGTGGAAGGGAAGGTGGGCCTTCGGTGGGTCGCAGTAAGCTTCTCGGCATGCTAGCCAGCCCTTCGGCTGCGCTGTGCCCCACCAGTGGGCCATGGGGTAGTTATGGGGATAGATGCACTGAGTGAAGAAAACTCTGTGGTGGGTGGTGTTTTACCGCCGGCTTTTTTCCTAGCTAGCCACTGCAGAGCAGGATTGTCTCTACTACATTTACGTGTCAGGAATATGCTGAGGCAATACCTCTTGTGTGCACTGCTGCACACACTAGAGAAAACCTAGGCTTTGTGGAAAACATCCCGCGTCTGCTGTGCAAAACTCTTTTCTTAGAGTCAGCAGATCTTATAGGAGGCACTGAATATCCTGAGAGCTAAATGTGAATCGTTGAGAAATCCCTAGATTTTTGGGGCACCTGCCTCCTACTCTTCCAAATACTAGAGGCACTTATTGTGAGTGGCCGGGAAATTAAAACATCCATAATGATATAATCGCTTGTATCTCACCGTGTTATTCAATGTGTGGTGCTCTTCAGCTTCCAGGATTTAACAGTATTTTTCACAGACCTCATTCTGGGTATAATCTGCCTTCAGCCATTCAGTGGAGACCCACCTAAGCAGGAAGTCCTGCGGCACAGGGACCCTGTGCTGATCTCCCCAAGAGGAATCATCAGCAAGGATTATGGAAGGCAGCTTTGCACTTGGGGTTGTCTGAAGGCTCTTTCATCTACATAGGAAGTACATACTTCAGATTCACATAAAACAATTCAGTGTGTGTGTCAGAAGGCATAATATTCCCAAGACATACAGCAGCTTGTTCCAGGGAAAGCAGGAAACCAAACCTTGTACCCAGAGACCTTTGTCACTTGGACCATGAACTTCCTTCATGTTTTCCCCATTACTTTCCCCAGTTCTTAGAGACATGTAAAAATCATAGTAGCTCAGTAATGGGACAAACAATTGTTTTAAAGCAGGATGTTTTTGACAAGAAAAATAGGAAAGATTCTTAGTCTGGGTGACCCTTGAACAAGTGGAGGCTCCTGTATCCATCCTGCTAAATAACATCTTATGGAGAAAAATCTTGACATGACCTCAACTGAAGTTTGGCCCTATAGCCTTCAGGCTAGGTGTATTCTTCAGAGCAGTTTAAAAATATCCAGTATAATTTTAAGTGAGCTATCAAAATAAATTACCTTTTTTGGTGTTCTCATGTTGTTCTAGCTAAAATTGATTCTAGTATGGAGTTCTCTTTGCTACAACTAAAGTTTAGTCTTATCCTTAGTGTCACTTAAATAATCAAACTGTTTCTATTTCTCAAGCTGTATTCTGCTCGGGGAAATGAAAAAATCTGCTCTTACTTAAAGATCTTTACTGCAAGATCTTAATCAAACAGTGGGCTTGTAGCCATCATCGCTGTTCACCTGTTTCTGAATCGAGCAGGATATGGCTGTTTCAGGAGAAACGAGTAACGCTGTTGAAGTTGCTCAGCTGCCAGATGGGGCTCTGGTATTTCTTCTTCTGAAGGTAAAGATCACTGCAGCTTGTTTCTAATTGTGTAATACATCTTCAGTAAAATGCTACTACAAGCTGTGTTGGTCAGACCTGAATTAATTATTCATCTGGATATTAAAATATGTAGCCAAAATCCAATATCTTCAAATCCGTGATAACGTGGATCCTACACCTTAATATATGTTCAGCTTTTTGCAGTTCCCAGTGTGTAGTTTTCAGAGGTTGCAGTTTCCCCAACTTTTAGAGAGATGAACAAGTGCTGTGTGTGACCAATTTGCTTGAGGCCTTGGTAGTGCCGAGTTTCTGCCGAAGCCAGGAGTGAGCTACGTGGTACAGAGGATGCTGAGCTGGTCTGGGGAGCGGGCATTTCCACCCAGGGCTGTTTGCTGCCAACGGCACTGCTGTCCTGCAGGTGTGTTGCTGGCCTTTATTGGGCTCTAAGCCAGCAGGGCTATATTTAGTCGTCTGATACCAATAAAAAGCACAGTTTTTTCCTAAATCATGGAATAGGGGAAAGGGGAAAGAACGCTGCTTTTAACCTCTGTTGCATTTCCATTCTTTTGCAATCTCTCCTTTTTAATAACAGAGAAGGACTAGGAAAACTCTAGCTGTCTGCCAAAATAAAAATCAAAAGGAGAGTGTATTTGGAGATCTTGATCTCATTACATGAAAAATTTATGCTGCAAATGGCTGCAATTTTTTAGTGTCTTTTAAAATGCTACATGCTATATAAAATGTTCTAACAAACAAATATGTGCTTTTGTAGAAGGAATCAGCATTTTGAAAGTCTATCCGTGTAATTTCCCTAAGTTTGTTTTTTTTAATTAGCACAGGCAAGATAAAATGCTTTCAGGAGAATTTTGTAATAATGATGTGTAGGTCGTAAGGAAGGAAACTAGAACTGTGTAGATTTCACTTGGCAATATAGAAAAAATACATAAAACTAACAAAAATAAACATGTCAGTTTTCTCTCAGCTTTAATGCCGTAAGGAAATTTAACCGATAAATGCTAGCCACTGCACAATGACTGTGTCTTGAACAGATTTATACCATAGGTTCTAACCAACATAGGAATTAAAGCTCCAATATGTATTACCAGACACTAAGCTGCTTTTTCACACCACTCTGTGTACCTGCCCACCTTGATTATAGTTTAAATAGGTGATAAAATTTGATAGTTGATCTGGTTGTTCAACATGTTTCTTCAGTCTTTAGTTTATATCCCCTCTTGTGATGGCAGTGAGTCCTGTAGAGAAGTTCAGATGATGTCTAAAAGATACTGAATTGTCTGAGGGCTTCTCTTTGTTACCCCCTTCCCTGGAAGTATTTTTAAACAGCAAGATCATTTTACTAGGGTTGTGTTTGGTTTTGTTTTTTTTTTTTTTTTTTAATTTTAGTGAGGGTGGAAACTGTACAGATAGTACTGTTCATTAAACAAGTAAGATATATAGCTCCTAATGTATTCAATTTGTTGAAACTGATTTTGTCACTTTTTTAATGTGTATTCCACTGTGATACTAAAAATAAATGCATATTCAGAACTTGTAGCCCTCAGTCCTGTTTAAAAAAAAACAGACTTCTCTGCCACACATGCTGTCCATGAGTAAACTTTGTGCCCCTAAAACTCAAAGCTTGGTGCTGGAAATGCTTCAAAACAATGAAGTCAGGTGGTCCATGATTGTGTTATGAAACCCATTAAAAAAACCCCAAAACCACACAGACCTTAAACCCCCTCAAGCAAAGAACTGTAGATTGGTTTTATTTTCAAGCAAATATAGGGGTTCTCCAGCATTTAAAAACCCTCTGAAGTTTCATTTTAAAAACATGTCTTTAAAAAGACTACCTGACATTTAAAAGCCTTTTTTTAAAATAGTGATCAAAGATGTTAAGAATGAAAGCAGATATTGATCCTTAAAGTATTATGACACTTAAAAAAATAGAACGTTGCTTTATCTTTAATGTGGTATTTAACGTCAGATGTGCAACACGTTATGGGGTACTTTGGCATTTGTAGAATCTTGTTCTGTTTATACTATTCTATGATAATGTTGTCACTATTCAAACTCATAATTGATTTGAAGTGCATAAGTGGTTCTAGTTATTCCAGGTATTGTTTAAACAGTGTGCTTATATAGATGTTTAGTACTTTGACTCTGAAACATGTGTTTTGGGTTGGCTGGGGAAAATTAATTTTATTTCTAAATGATCTGGAATAATTCCTTAAGGAAGAGGCACTAATTTCAAGTCTTACTCCCCTCCTGCAATTATCAGAGTTGAAAAATCAACTATCGTTGGAGTTAATAAAATTTCATTTATTTTGGGTGAGAGGTTCAAAGCTGAAGTACCTTTATAATAAATGATAGGCCAAAACTTGCACAGGAGTATTCATACTTCAATAATGTAATGATGCTCTAGAAATGTCATTTAATAGGTAGTAGTAATGGCCTAAGTCTGTGATTACTGGATCCTTGGGAACACATTACTTCTAAGGGACCCATAAAAAGTGATTAAGAAAAGTGCATTACTTGACAGTTGGTTTAAGGTAGCTGCACAGTCTGTGTCCCCGACGGGGGATTTCTTTCAGTGCTGGAAACTGAAACAGATTGAAACCCTCTTTAGCACTGATGTTTTTTTGGAGATGCTGTTCTTATCACCACTTAATAGCACCTTCTCTAACAGTGCCCTTTTAAAACATATTTAGTACCAGGATGTCTAGTTACTGTGTGTCTGATTCAGTCCTGCTCGTGCATAGGAAGAAGACGTGTCTGGTCCACATGCAACAGCAGGTCACGCGTGTTGTGACGTGGCTGTGCCGGTGCGTGGGGAGATGGTGCTGCTTCATAGACATGGCGTGTGCTGCCATGGCACAACACGCTGAGACCCACACAGCTCGGGCCGACACATCTCCTCTCTTTGAAACTATTAATCAGCCACTTCAAAATAACTGCTAGATTAGTGCATCTGAAATAACCCAAACTTTCTGCAAGGATGATTTATTCTAGTCTTGAGGGAAATGATCTTTCTGGTGGAAAATGAAACAAAGGGTAAAGCATCTCTAGACTTAAAAGCGAAGCTGTCTTCAGTGACTAAATGTAAAGAATTACGATGTATTTAATGAATTTAAAAGTAATTTTGCAATGTTTTCCCAGACCCATGTGCTTATAAGTTGGTCATAAATACATTGTATAAATGTTCTTAACTGCATACTTATGCAGTATGTATGAAATGGCTAATTGCTTAATCAGAAATTAATACTGGTGCTGATATTCCCTCAGTTTGGAGGGTAAGTTATAGTAGATGCTATAACATCGAGAGATTAAAATGCAGATTTTCAAACTCAATCTAAAGCTTAAAGTTGATTAGCCCCTCTCTTCCCAGACTTCCATTGGCATTAATGACTTGTAAGTGCCAACACATCTGGAAATTGGACTACTTTGGTCTTTATTCTTACATAAGCAAGGAGAAGGTTTAAAATTGCAAATAAAGAGCCAAAATGAGGATGATGTAGTTATTGTGAATTAAAATACCTCTTTTTTTGTGAGAATTGCATTCCTCTCTAAAATGATGGTATTACTTGTAATGAAGTAGCTTTACTGTTGAAGTTAAACATTATAATGGTCTTTTAATGGCACCTTAATGGCCTCTCTGAGGACTTGCACTGAAATAATTTTACCTTCTCATAACTGCACTTCATAATGGACTGTAGCAGCAAAATTTAACGTGTCCTTAATTTTTTCATTGGTTTGTTAAATATAGCAAACCCTCTAAGTTACCATTCTGTCAAATAAAGGAAATACTAGATTTTTTTTTCCCCGATTGTTGTATTAGGCATGTCTTCCACATGGATTTTGCCTGCCTCAGCAATAATAAGGTAGTAACTGATTTTTGTAAAATCATACCTGCATTGCGCAGTAACAGTAATGTGTAGGTTGAATTGATTTGCTGTCCAAGAGGAGACTTTTGCATAATACAGTCTCTAATTCAGGTGTGTGTGTGACTCAGAAGCTAGGTGTCATGAAGAAGCAGACGATTACATATCCATTGTTTATGTTATTCAGTGTGAACAGCCTGAAATAAAGTGCCTGTTCAGCTTTGTTGTTTTTGTGAAGCCCAGGTGTTGAATGGAAGTAGCTCACTATAAATCTGGCACGACTTCAGCTCAACAGGCACAGCTACAGATATGCTGTGATAAAAAGAAAATTTTACAACGATTTTCTGTGTCGTGAAAGCCCTTGGGTATAACTGCTATTGAATAACTTTGAAACTTTAACTGTGTTTTCCTGTAAATGACCTGGCAGGCCAAGATTTCACCCTGAGCTTGCTCAAACTTTGACAGTTTTATTTCAGTTCTCATCAATGAGATGTTAATTTTGGGTAAACATCCTTTATAATAAAAAAATAATTCTAATCTGTACTTTGTTTTATAAAGGCAGCAGGGCCTATTTATGAATACTTAAGTAATACACTAGCATTTATTTACTTTAATCAAGCATTTAAATACGTTATTAGTACTCTGATACTTCATGTTGCAGCATCCGTGCATGCATTACTTGTCAATGTTTAGCAACATTTCACCTGGAAACAAAATGTGTGTGCGTGCTATCCAAACAGCTGAAAGTGAATGCCTCCCTCTGAGAGGGCTGTGAAGTGCTGGAGGAGTGGGCTTGTTTGTTCAGAAACTGCGTAAAATCAACAGGGGAAGAATATTGATAACCCCCAAATGGAAATAATGTCTTGTCCCAGCTATCCATCTTGTCTGTCTTTCTGTAATTCCAGACATGAATACCATCTAAGAAATAGGAATTCACTAGTGTCCATGTTTTCTTTATTTGTTGTCATTTCTGAATCAGTAACTGAAGAAGTTATTTGCGGGTGAGAATGGTATGTCCTGAGAGAAATACAGTAAGCACATGGGGTAAAACTTTAGGTTTTGACACAATGGCAATATATAATTTACAAATTCCCTAGTAGAAACGTCTCTGAAATGTTTGTGTCAGTTTAAATAATTTACATCTTAAGAGTTGTGTTTGCCAGTTTTGACTTGAAAGGCTCCCATAGAGGCTAACATTAATTATTTATATTGGCGAAACCACAGCCAATTTGTAGCCTTTAAAATGATTTATGTTTTCAGCTTTGATTGGCTGCTGAGATTTTCCTTGTGCTACAAGTCGGCTTTTGAAGCATGAAATCATTAGGTGTATTTCCAAGAGTAGATGGCCAGCAAATGAGCTTAGGTTAACTGTAGTAGCTCTTGTTATCAAAGTTTAGCAAGAATATTCCCTTATAGTATATAATCAGATGGATAGCTCTTACCATAGTGAAGTAGGGGTTTGGTTTTCTTCTTACAGAATTCTGTTTTACTTGTCTTTCCCTTTGCAAGCTGGAAATGTTGGTGCTTTATCTTAGCCTATTAGCGTTTTCTTAAAATAATTTTATAGGAAGTTGGCAGCTCAAAGTACACGTCTGATTAGGTTTTTATTTCCTGTTAATGGTAAAACCATCCAAATGAAGCTTCACAACTAACAGTTATGGAGCCTTCCTTGGGGAAAGGGCTACTGAGTTTCTGTGGGAGGGAAGATTAAAATAAAACACACCAAATAATTGAAAATGTATTTCATGGGCATGTATGTTAGTGCTGCCTCATGAAGCTACATGTAGTACTTGTACTCAGCCTTTGATGGATTCACCAGGATTAAAGCTTATTGACATGTTTGAAAATCAGTTTTCATACCACCGACTAGTTTGAAGTGGTACTGCTAACTTGGTTAGCAATGTGCTGCTAGTATTATAACTTAGAATGCTTCTGCCTGCGTAAAGCCACCTACAAAATAAGAGCTATCTTAAGATCTAATGTACTGTGTTTTTTTGGTAAAAGAGAAGATTTTCCAACTCACTGGTTTGATAAATGTACTTGAAACATTTTCATATTAAATTTTTGATGAAAAAAATGAAGTGAGACCTTATGCTGGCTGTCTCCACTAATTGAATTTATTATATTTTGCTGCTTTCCGTTCTCCTTGTTTCTACAGTAGTGAGGGTAGCCTGGTAACTAACTGTCGAAACACAAACTCTTATTCAGATATTAAAGTAATAAAAAAGTTGCCTTTCTATTATCAGTTCTAAGTCCTATGCTTTGGATTAGTAAAATAATTGTGTTTTGAGTTATGTGCTGCCGGAAGAAAGCTGGTGGAAATCTGTGCGTGCTTGCTCAAATGACAGCGTTGATATATACTTCTTACACCACGTCTGGATTAGGTAGATGGGTGGCATTTAAAATATGTTCTCTAGCACACTTTTTGCCACCCAGAGCAAGTGTTCAACGCATCTGAAAATGTGTTAGCTTTATCTAGCTTTACAGTATCCTGCTAAAAAACCCTCTTTTTTGGGGACACTTGGGTTGCAAATTAAGCTGGTATACCCAAAATGTCATCAAGCATAGTCTGTGTAACAGGCTGAACATCTATTTAAATCCTTCACAATTGTATGAAAATAAGTTGATTAACAGTTAGAGATTATACAGTAAGGTAGACCTTAGCTCGTAGTTTTTCATTGACCTTAGCTCTTAGTTTTTGTATAGATCGACTACATGTTTAGACAAGAGTGCAAAGACAGTGATCCATTTTGCAATTCTGCTTTTGACAAATTTTACCTTCTACTAAAACTGCAGTTTTAACTCACTATTTTAAGAAGACATGAATTGAAAGAATAAAACATTCTAAATCTTCTGGTTACTCTAGGAATTTATACATATTACACTACCTGCCCATTCAAGATCAGATTTTTTCCAATCACGCAGTGGCTGGAGAGTATTAGGCACATCAGCCAACTCTAATGTGTTGCTGTTTATTGCTTTTCAGATACTTGTTGCTTTTTTCCTCAAATCTATTAGTAAAGCATGTAACTGTTTATGTGAGGGAGTTCTTATCCTTACTGTTGTTGGTTAGATATACCCAGGGGGCAGTTTTAACTCTTGCACTCTTCCAAGTTCGGGACCTGAAGAAGCAACAGCAGCAACTACCTTTTTGTAATTTTTCTGTGGGGCTACGTCTGCCCACTGGCCCATTGACTTTCAAAGAATCTTTTAAACTACAGTTCTAAGCCTGTACTTTACAAACTGGAAAAGACATAATTTTCGGTAGATGGTGTGGGTCTTCGTCCTTTACTGTATTCATTAGAAGTTACAGTATTTAAGTATTGATGAGATCAGAAAAGCAGTATGCTTCAGGGAGTACCATTCTCTTGAATCTGTGCATGTTAGCAGATATGACATGCTCAATTTCAGAGACAAATGCAGTTCTGCAGTTAAAAAAAAAAAATTCCACAGCAGTTAGCAATGTTATTCCAAAAAGGGAAAGGAGAAGGTCATGTCTCTTCAGCTTCACAAGTCTGTGGTGCAACCTGAGCATGCTTTGGAAGGGAGCAGCATATGTTCTAGTCAAAGCATAGTTATTCTTCATGCTTCCTGTAACTCGGTACTATCCCACACCAGTCTTGAACAGGGCTGTATCTTAAATGCCATCTTTGTATTTAGATTAGTCGAGAAGTTGGAAATGATTTCTTGCTGTTGTTCATGTAGTAGGAACCATTGACAGAGGAAGTTGGTAATTACAGAAGAATGGCACAATTTGGTTAAATTGAGGGGGAAGTGTTCTGTTATTTTAGTATGGATGTTACGTTGAAATTAACTTGAATAGATCTGTTAAAAAAGTTTTTAATTTTGTTATGTGTGCTCCAGAAATTAATTTCTTGTTTAGTATTCTTGATTGGCTGGGCTGTAGTTCCTTTCTGCATGCAAATTCAAAATGCGTACAACTTAATTCCCGATACTTGCTTCCAACCTCTAATTTATCACAATTGAATCATTGTTCTTGGGTTCACTGTGCAATTAGTGACTGTCTGTTTGAATAGATGCACCTTTCTCTTTCCAAAAGTAAGGCTGCTATATTTTCTTTTCTGCAATTTAATTTGCTTGAAGGCAAGCACATTATGGATAATCATAGAATGACAGTGGAAGAGACGTGCTCAATTCTATCAGTTTTCATGTGCTTAATGAGTTCTCACATTACTTTGGTTGCTCTGCTTATGTTGCTGTGACTTTTCCCTAGGAATGAATGCCTAATTTGAATGGCCAGTAAGATAAAAGCCTTTATTTTGTGTCCTATGAGATGATTGATAGCCCAGAAGACCCCTGAACATTCTTCTGTGGCTGCTCAAGTGTTTACCTTTTCCTGCTTTCTTTTGTGATTTACCAAGAGAATTTTTATTATCTTCAATCCAAAATATTTTTAGGGGCTATTTTCCTGAAAGCTCTCAGTCAGAAAATAGGATCTGGAAACATATAATCTATGATAAATCTCATCTGTTACATGGTTTAGCTGCTTATGTGATTTGTGAACTTTTGATCTTGGGGGTGAGGAGGTCTGGTTATGTTACCTAAAATGCTGGTTACAGTATTTTCACAATGTTCCTGAGCTATACAGGAAAGCAACTTCTAAAGCCTTTATTTCTAAATATTATGAAGAATGTGAATGAGCAATTGAATTACAATATGCCTCAGAGAAAGTGAGAAGAAAATTGCTTTTGTAAAGAAATCTCCAGTATAATTTTGTCGCTTGGGTGTTTGCACCTGCCATTTTGTCCCCGTATATTAATTCTAGCAGATAACTATGTAATCACCATACTTTCTATAATGTGAGAGGAAATGAAATTAAAACAGTTGATAGAAAAGAAATGGAAAGGCAGTGTTAGGAGTAGTGAAGTACAGAAGAGTAAGAACTAGTAGTGAAATACAAACCAGCTTGACACATTAAAGCCCATTTAAATAAAATTGGGAAAAATCCAATTAAAGTGTTCATGATACCTTAGTTGCAGAAGAAAATATTTGAAAATAACTGGCTAATTTCATCGGTTTGAGTCTTGGCTGTTTATTTCTTTCAAACACTGGAGAATTCATTAGTTTATAATTGTAGACTTACAAGAGGCATACAGTAGTATGTGCCTTTTTCTTAATAACAGTTACACATTTCCTTGTTTTGGGGAGTCTTTATAAGAGGAAATGATGGACTGGTTACTGTTTATAATGTAGAACACTGCTTTAATGTGTGGCAATAAGCAGTATTTTCAGAGTAGCAGGCTGGAATATGTGCATTTAACTTTTTAGCTCAGCGATTAAAACCACATCTGACATCACAAGATAAAAGAGCAACCTCAGGTTTAATGAGGATTTACTATTTCATCTAGCAATAATGCTGAGATTTGAAGTTAAGCAACAACACTTAGAACAGTTAATCTCGTGGTAGAAATAATTGAATATAAATCTATCTTCCTTTGACATGTATAGTAGTGTCTAGCCCTATAGTACTTGATACATGTGTTTAAATGTCTGTGAAAGAAGATATGTATATCAGCCTGTGTATTTTTAATGAACTGTTCTCCCTGCTTGAGTAATTTTTTTATGTACTCAATATGTAAACCTTTATTCCATGTAAATCTATGACTTTATTTTACAAACATTTATTTTAAAGGTATATATTACCTTTAATATATAAATTCAAAATTTAAAAATGCTTAAAGGTCAGCAGCCTTTGGTATTTAAAGCAGAACTTTCTTAACAGTTCTAAGACACTTAATTTTAAAAAACACTTAACTTTGAAATTAAAGCTACATGTTACACATGATTTTTTAAATTGTTGTGGTGTGGCATTGCCTTCAGCCTTCAACTGTTCTTGGATACAAAGTCCTTTTTCTAAGCTCTTATGTCAGTGCCACTCAGAAGAATGAGTTTGGGATCCTCTTCTGGTAAACAGTCTGTAATTCATGTTCCTTTTTTGGTTGAGAAGGCATGATCAACAAGTTCACTGGCTTGAAATAGGAAGCTTTTAATGGCCCTAATTTCTAGGGAACTCTATTGTCTACCATTTTCTACCAGACCATGAAATAAAATTTCTTCTGAGACTGAAGTCTAGTGGCTATATTGTAGCCTAGTTCTGTTTTCCTTGCAGAATTGCCACACTTTAAACCAGTTGATTAGTATCTGTTAATTATTTACCTTGGTAATTTAGAGAAGGTACTTCTGGGTTCAGGCATCCTGTTGGATGCTCGTTGGGGGTGCAGGTCATTTATTCAACTCTGCTGGTTATGCCCATGCGGTCTTTCAGGCTTATTGTTCCACCCTGCTTTGAGCCAGCATATCCAGCGTATTGAAAAGGTGAAGAAAGAAAGACTAGAAAAAAATAACTTCCACACGAGTTATTCTGGAAGCACTTGACTATCTCAGTTAAAAAAACAAACAAACAAACGAAAAACCCCAAAAAACCCAGTGAAATACCTTTCATCCTGGAGAATCTCTTAATCTGGCATCTAAGTGTTCAGCAGAGAGACACACTCACATGCAAAGCACTCATCCCTTTTCAACCTCTCCTGTTTTTAATGACAGTGGCTGCCTGTACAGAGTAAACGCCAGCTACTGAGTAGACATTCATCTCAAGCTTTGCATAGAGTATGTCGGAAATCTCCCTCTAGCCACATTTTTCCCTTATTATGATTAAACAGTAGAAATACACAGGAATATGTGTATATTACTTATGAGACCCTCTAAGAATATGCAGACTTGAAGGTGGCTTTGTGATGATCCCCCGATGGGATTTGAAGCATCTTTCTTTGGTAACGAAATGGAGTAGGTTCTCTGTGGGTGTAACACCGTTAACATCTCCGTCACCTCTAGGCACACAGTGGTGTTTGTAACTCGGGGCAGACATGTTCTGTTAGAGCAGACAGTGACCTTGTACACACCGTGCATAGCTTGTCCGTTAATGGCCTTGTTTCCAGTTCTGCACTCCCATTTTTGTTTCTTGATATGCAATGCTTCACCTTCATATGACTTTCTGTGGGCATGGCTGTATCTCTTAAGTGACTGCTGAAGAGCTAACTGTAAATATCATAAACTGTTCTGGCAAATAGCAGTTTCTCTTTTAATCTGGAAGATGAATATTGAAACTTAAAACTCTGAAATTGTTCTTCTTGGGATGCACTGCACAGTATCTTCCTTGGAGCAGGGCTCACACCAAAGTATCAAAGTTACACTGAGCTAAATTCACCAAATGTGAGACTAGATTGAAAATCCCAGGCAGTCCATAAGGACCCATACCTAGGATTGAATGTGTCTGGATGGAGCTTGCAGAGCATTGCCACTGCACAGCAGGACATGGTCTGCCATCCTCTTCTGATGCCTCCTTTGTCTTCTCTTTCCATTAAGCCCTGGAGCCCCAGCAAAAGTGGCACCTCTCGGCACTATTTAAAAGCGCATTTTTTGGGCTCCAGTACATTTTGCATTGGTCTGTATCTTGATGGCGGTCTGTCCTAACTCTTCTGTCTGAACTGACTGCTTGTGCTGGGCACTGATGGTGGGGTTTGGTAGCAGGAGCTGTGGAGGTGGCCTCTGTGGGAGGAGGCTGTGAGCTGCCCTGGGCTGCTTCAGCTGGCTCCAGCTCACTCTGAAATGGATGAAAACAGCTCACTGGGAGCCAAAACTTCAGAGGAACACGTGGTACCTCAGTTCATGCAAGTTGGAGAAAGGGAGCAGCCCACGACACATGTGAGGACACACCGAAGGTGATGGGGGGAGATAGGGGAAGAGATGCATTTGGAGAGAGGGAGCAGAGAGAAGTGAAGAGCAGGGGATGAAGGGAGTAACCTGTGGGCCCTGACCCCAGCCTCCTGCAATGGCTGTTGTCTCACTGAAGCGATGTGGAAGGGACCGAGCATAATGGGTGATGGTGGGATAGGAGCAGGGGAGGAGAAGCGCGGGGCGGAAGTGGGGCCTACTCATTTAACTCTTGGTCTTTTTTCCTCAATACCTGAATCTGTAATTAAAAGTTTACGTTAGTTGGCAAAACTAAGTGAATTTCCTCAGTAGTGCCTGTGTTGCCCACATGGCTTTAATACCAAAAAGCATTGGAACACCACCATTAACTGAGCAAAAAGAGCTGATGGGAAGTGTAACAGTGGAGAGAAACGTGGTTTTCGGTAATTTGTCCCTTGTGTGCTCAGTCTCATCCACCTGAGTCGATCGTTTGTTCTGTTTCACATGACTGAGGGAAATGTGTGGCATTAGGGGTGCACTTTTTCCATTTGTACAACTTTTTTTTTAATCAAGTGAGAACTCAGAAGTGCTGTTGAACTTGCTTTACTTCAGCCTTCTTGTGAAAATTGAGTTTTCATACTTAATCTCTAAAACATGAGAGAAAAATATCTGAAGCATGTACCACCTGTTTTTCCTTTCATCTTGTTACATTCATTAGCTTCCTCATATTAAAAGCCTTCCACGACACAGTTAACCCTTCTTTTTAATTCTCTGAAGCTTGAAATGATCATTAAAACTCATTAAAGCAGAGAAACTTACTTTCAAAAGCAGTGTAATATTAAAGTTTTCCTGATTTCTTGTGAATAGGGTATAATACTTAGGGTATGGCCATCACGATTCCAGTCGTAACTGACTATTGAAGTAATTAATGATAATTGGTTGCTTTGCATTGCAGTACTGTGCTCTGTGCTAGAAGACAATTTGATGAAATAATTTTCTATAATGGAATGTTGTCTTCTGAGTATGGACTATGTAATAATGATATTGTCAGAGAGTCCTTTTTGTCCAGTGAGAAGAAAATATAATTGAAGATAAAAATACATTACCAAGAGCTCTGCTTTTTTCTTGTCCTGTATATTGAATTGTGCTTTTGCCAAAAGAAAGCAAACATCTATTTACATTTTCTGATTTACTGAGTTGTTTTTGTTTCTAAGAACCTTTAAAAAGCACAAACATGCAGTCAGCTTTATTTGGGTACTAAACTTGGTGCTCTTGTTTCAACTTACATGAAGGTTGAATTTCATCTCACTTACAAAAAAAAATTACCTTTTTTTTTTTTTTTTATTGTGTTAATGGCCTAGTCTGTTCCCAGCATTATATAAGCAGACATAGAATTGATAAATTGAGCAGACCGGACAAAGTTCAGAATAACCTTCCAAGCTCAAAGGCAGTGTGGTTTTCATCCTGCAGATTTTTGCAGGATGAAAATATCTAATCGCAAAGACAAGTACCATAAAATAAAATGGTGACTTAACGTAATAAACTGCATTGGGTTTACTGAAACTGCGACAAAGCTATCATGAAGCACTGTCAAAGTGTTGATTTATTTCTACTGCTAATATTAGAAGTAA
Organism: Eurypyga helias; assembly: GCF_000690775.1. NCBI lineage: Eukaryota > Metazoa > Chordata > Aves > Eurypygiformes > Eurypygidae > Eurypyga > Eurypyga helias. The sequence goes on from NW_010268378.1 coordinate 31,224, forward strand.
TAAAATGTAGGATTTACTGGTATGGTTATAGTGCTTGGTATCCATTTTATTAGACAACAAGTATTATGTTGTATCATGCAATCATAAGATATTTTGTAATCTAGCTTTTACTGGATCAGAACATTCATAGGAAAAATAGTTTTGATATCTAGCCTTCTCTCACAGAAGTGAGCATACTGGATCTTTGTATGGGTCATTTGTTGATAAACTAATTTGGTCTTAGAACTGACAGAAAGAGCACCATGAAAAGCATGTGCTTTTCATTATTGTGAACTATATTTGGTAACTGAAATTATAATTCAGATTAGTTCTATTTTCTAAAATATATTCTTTGGAAACAATTTCCGTTCTCTTTAAAAAGTTACTTTAAAAATATGAGCAGGACTATTTATGTTCTGAAAATATTAGCTGTTATGTAATTTAAAAAAATGTATAACTAGTAAAATAGGGTTTTCAGAAGTGCTCGGCATCAACCTAATTCTGTCCGGAAGAAACCGAAAAATGAGAGGACTTAGACCAGGCCTTAGAAATCTTCATGTACCTGCATAATGATATTCTTATCTGCCTCGTCAGTGAAGGTAAAATTCTACTTAAAATTACAAACCAATGAGAAACATGATAATGACCTATCTATAGACAGATGTGAAAGCTGTAACTGGCTAGGATTCCTCTTACTCGATGGACAGCAAGATATAATATAAGAGACAGAGATTTGGATGAAAAATTATTTAAAAGGTAAATGTATTTGGATACCTCTCTGCACAGTGGTAGGACAGCACTATGTATGGGAAAGTATAATATGTATTGTCATTGAGAGCAGTGTAGACATTTCAAGAAATAATGCATGTCATAAAAATGTATTACTGATTTGTGACTTGTTAATTAAATGTGCTATTTCTAATCAACTGTGTAATTATTTCAAACAGACTTTTACAGCTTAGCAGATACAGCTTCAGAATGCAAAGCTTTCTCAGCCACAAGGATTTGCTGTAGCTACTTATTAGTACATTAAACAAAGTATCGTGATTCTTTATAAAGTCATCCTTATCCTTCTTTTTAAGGTATGGGATGCTGTAGATACAGGCTGCTGTTTGAAAACATACTCCTGCCACTCCTGTGCTGTTCGAGCTGCCCGTTGGTCATCTTGTGGAAGAAGGATCCTCAGTGGGGGCTTTGATTCCATGTTGCATTTAACAGATGTAGAAACAGGTAAAGGTGCATTCTAGCCCTATCTTTATTGAGTACAGATAACTTTGGATCTCATTAGCTGTATTCTTTCTTCTAAAATATAGATAAAATCTATAGATGAAAGTTAAAATTCTTGTAACGTCCTCACAAAAAAAAAAAAAAAATCTTGGCAATTAAGGGTATTTGGAGATATTTAAGAAAATGGAAATATCTTTAACTTCATGATCATGTGTAATTCATGTTGCCAGATTCTGCACAAATGAACAGAATGAATGTGTATTTTTAAATATTCTGTCATGATCATTCATTAAAGTGTTTGAAGAGCCTCTTAAGGTTGACTTCCGTAACATTGATACATATGGTTAATTTAAACACTGGCTTGTATCTCATTCTCAGTTGGGTTCGTTTTGAATTTGTGCTTAAAGTTAATTAGGTGCTTTATTTCTCTGAGTAGGACCTTACTTAGGAGTATAGAAACTTAAATTCTGCTATGAAACCTTGAGACTGAACCTGTGTTGTTTTGATGCAGTTGTGAATTTGATTTGGGATTTGATTGTTGTGACCTTAACAACTAATTTTCTGGATGCTGGCTTTCCTCATGTGTCCTTCACAAACTAAAGTGCTTCTACCAGTTATATTTCTTCTCTCTTTTATGTATGTTATCAACATTTATATGGCAGCATTCACTGGGGATGTACATAATAGGGTACCTCTGTGTGTATGTAAATGAAGGATTAGGCCTAAACCAGTACCTTGTCAACTGAAGAGATGCAATTTTATTCTTTTGACTTATTTTTAAATGCTTAACTCCTGCAAAAGTGCAATGTTTTGGTGTAAGACTATAGAAGAAATCTTTAGAAAAATGGCAAGAACTTATTATCTAGGAGAGTATTCTCTATATAAAGGTAAGAAGTACATTGTATGTGAGTATCTGGAGATTAGAAGTCCTATTCAGAGGAACTGGGACAGCAGCCAAGGAAATTTGTGAATATTGTTCTCACGAAAAGAAGATTCTTTTCCATGCTCTAAGAGTTTGTTTTTCTCAACATTTGTCATACCAGAAGTATTTAAATTAAGTGATGGCTGGAAGGGAGCTGTAGTAGTTTGGGAATGTAAAACATATGATACAGCTGCAGAATATTGATGTTTTGAGAATATTCAGGTTTTGTATATATGTTTTGAAAAGAGCTTTAGGTATCTGATGTAGTTGTAGTACGTGAGATTAATATAACAAGTCATTCATTTTCTCAGACTTCTTGTCTTATTTTCAGTCTCATTGCAGCAACCTTCTCACTTCTAGTCTCATATGTAACTGAATTTTGCTAATCCAAGTGAATTTAATTTTGACTGTAGTTCTTACAAATTATGAATGGAATGGATACTGCTATTAATGGGTTTTATAGCAGTAGAATAGATTTTATGTGCTTGGGTCATTTGAAAGGACTGCTGTGGGGAAAATCTCATTTTATAAAACCATAGAACAAATTCCAAAGATTAATAACATACTTAAATTTCTAACATCTGTTTGATTTAACTATCCAATAATGGGATTGTAGTCTGGATTGAGTTGATTGTAGTTTTCATTTGAAAGAAGGTATTTCTAGTGTGTTAGGCAGTGACAACAGTATCAAATTATATTTACCAAGTTTCAAAACATATATGAATGGCTCTTCCCTTACTGACTTGTGAGTTCGGTAGTACTTCTAACTACTTACTTAAAATGTGCATGTAAAGGCACAATGAATACTTGCCCGAAAAGATATTTGTTATTGCCTTATCTCAAGGATGTAGGATTCCTTGTAGCTCCTGTGAACTGCAGTTGTAATGTTGATGTTTTGACCTGACTTTCAGTGATGCACACCTCATTTGGAAAAGTATGATATGAGTGATTGGAATTTTATTCTGATTCAGTTTTTGATTTCTTTCCCTGTTGTGCTCTTTTTCTTCATACGTTTCAGTCAGTTCTTTTCAGATAAACAGGGCAAGCAGTTTGCCTCTGGAATCCAAATCAATTTGATATAAAAATCCTCATTTCCATTTGAAAACCACTAAGGCAGCTATAAGATTTTGATTTACATTAGTTCACTGAATCATTCATTCCTCCTCACTCTTCATCAGTGCTGAGATGATTTCTTCTTTGATTAACTTCAGATAGATCTTAGAACTGTTCCTTCACAGAGGACTTTTAGATACTTTTTTAGACTTTGGTCTTAATTACTTTCCATTGCTAGACTGAACTAACTACCAGGGTGTTTAAATGCAGTAAATCCATGCCAGTGGGATTTTATAAATAATAATGCTTTACTTAAGGCTCTGATCTTGTCTCTTGAGATGTTATTCTGGTTCAACATTTTTCTAGTCGTTTTTGCTGAAGTCTGACCTTTGTTTTCATATAGATTTTTATATGTTACATCTGTGTTATAAAAACTGCTAACAGTCTGAAGATAATTACTTTTAAAAGTTTAGGAAAGATTGCCAATACTGCTTAGTACATGTTTAGTATTAAGCTGCTCAGAGGTTTTTCTTTTGTCATTTTTTGTTGTTTTTCTATTAGGAACATAGGTTCTGTCCTACTAAATCAAAATTGTAGTCTAGCTAATTGTTTTTTCTGCGTCTGATAACAGCTACTGATGAGATTCTTCAGAAGAATGTGCCAGCACTGTTGTAACAAACAGTGCTAGAATAAATTTTCGAAAAATTTTGTTTCTAAGCTTGGACTTTGGGTATTTCTTTCTGTCTTCAAGGCCAGGCTGGACGAGGCTTTGAGCAACCTGGTCTAGTGGAAGGTGTCCCTGCCCATGGCAGAGGGGTTGGAACCTTTAAGGTCCCTTCCAACCCAAACCATTCTGTGATTCTGTTTTCAGAAGTGATTTCCTTTTTTTGTTTTGGATCTTTGTCATCTGAACAACATCAGGACAGAAGCAAACACTGAAATCTCGTCAATTACAAAGCGGAGGTTTTGTTGTTGTTGGCATAGAAATCCTGATGCAAGGGTAGAACACATCCATGAAATCTTATCCTGCAGTTTTACACCATCAAGCCTCTTCCCTTTGTCTAGTGTATTTAATGGAAGTTGTTAAATATAAGAAGATCTAAGATACTGCAAGCGATAGGAACATCATGGAGTTTAACAAGGACAAATGCAAAGTCCTGCATGTGGAATAGAGTAATCCTATGCAACAGAACAGGCTGGTGCTAAACTGGTTAGAAAGCAGCTTTGCAGAAAACAGCTGGGGGTCCTGGTGGTGAATATGAGTCATCAGGGTTCTCTTGCTTCTCAGCTTCATCCTGGACCAAGGATGAAGTGTTTACTTAGTACACAGGGAAGATGATGCCAGGCTCTTCTGAGAGATGCACAGTGAAAGCAGGAGAGGCAAAGGACAAATCTATGAAAGCATGCAAGTTTTTTTTCTCAACTCAAGGGCCATCAAACAGTAAAACAGGCTGTCCTGAGAGGCTGTGGCATCTCTGAACTTGGAGATACTCAGAACTTCAGTGGACAGACCCCTAAGTAACCTGCTGCAGCTCAGCCTGCTCTGAGTAGGGGTTTGGACTGGATGACCCCTGGAGGTGCAAAGTACATGATTTGTTGATGCTATGATGAAGAACAGGGAAAGATAAGAACTCAAATGATTGAGGTACAAGGAGTCCACTTGTCCTGGTGTGGTGAAAACAGATGCTGTTGTACAAGCTGTCTTTTTCTAAATTCATTTTTTATGGTTCATAATTTATTAACTCAAATGGTCATTGTCCTAATGCCAGGATGTCAAGCTAAGACTCTCCACAAGTATGGTTTTCTTGAAAATGGTTGTACGTATTCTGCAGAGTATGGATCCATATCCATATGAATAAAATGTTTAAGGAACTCAGGGTTATTTGTGCATCATTCACATAAGTGTTTCTGTGGATACAGTTTGCATAGGCAAGTTCAGTACTGCAATATGGGGTTTCAGAAATATTAGTAGGCCCAAAAACTGCAGCTATGCTGCCTGTAATGAGGCAACATATATATATCTCTATTTTACTGGTTAATATTTATATTATATTGTCCTATTTTATAGACATTTATTTATTAATAAAAATAAAGCTTTTTGAAAGGTTTCACAAATGTGACTGTAATGCAGCAGTCTGAACCAATGAGACTCCCTGTTTTTGCTCATCTTTACTAACACCACACTCACAGTCATCTTCAACTAGTGATAGTTCAGACACTGTTATTTGCAGAGCATTAAGTAGTGGTATATTCAGAAAGCATTGAAAAAAAAATGCTTTGAAAACAATTCTAGGCCAAGTACATTTGACATTTAACTTCTATTATGTCCACATGTAATGGAGATGCTCTACCAACTTTGGAAGGGTAACTATGTATTAAAATCTATTTATAACTATTTTATTTTTGGAATATATGTTTTAATCATCAGTGGATTTTTTTCATTAGTCACAAATGAATTGGTACAATAGCATTGGCAGAACATTGGCTGGGTTGATACTATTTGCATATTGTAGATACTTTTAATTTCTTTAATATTATGACAGAGAGAATGTTCCAAGAAACTTTGGCACATTTCCTACGTTGCCAAATGCTGCAGTTGTATTTTAGTTCATGGACTGAGTTTGATTTCAAATACCATTTAAATTCCCCATTATTTTGGAAGTTTTCACATTACCATGGCCTGGATACTGAAATTAAGGCGTTGGTTTTGAAGAGAAGGTCAGAGTATATATAATGTGGTCGGTTAAATCTGTGCTGTAGGTTTTTGGGTTTATTGTTTAAACCTGTTTTGTTTTTACTTTATTTTGAGAATTTCTTAATGGAACATTTTTTACCTCTAAGAGGATAGTCCAAATTTGCTTTTCTAAATTTTATTCTATATTCTAATTTGATAGTCCTAGAGATAAAACATTATTATTGTTAATGTAATTGTATTTGTTCACGCAGGAGTTTTAGTGCTCATACATAAACATAGCCTCAGGAGAGCTGTGGCTTTCTTCGCCTATTCCTCCCCTTCTCTCCCAGGACTATGTAGATAGTATGCTGCTTTAGTATGCATGAATGATTTATATGACACCTCAGAAAAAAGCCCAGTTGATGGATTTTCCTTTTTTGTTTGTTTGTTTTCTTTAATTTTATTTTTTTTCTTTTGAATGCATGCAGGCATCTTTGATGTGAGGTCACAAGATTCTCCCCCAACATTCGGCAGTTTTAACTAGTATGTTGAACGTAGTTTAGTGGTCACTTTCGATCTAGGAGGTAACAGCATTTTATTTTTATACTCAGTAATGTGAAGCTCTTGCAATAACAAAAGAGAAAATTGTTTATTCTTGGGGCATATTCAAGGGTAAGAGACAAAATTAATATTTCAAGCACCTTTGCATGTCATTAACTGGTGACTGTGTAGGGGACAAAATCAGGAAGCCCATGTAGTCAGTATAACTTTAGTTCTTGGAAAAATAATGAAGCAATTTGTAGGCACAGCAGGATAAAATGGATAAGTAACAGCCAATATTGATTTGTTAAGAACAAATTATGTCTGATCAATCTAATTTTCTTCTCACTATTTTTGTCAGAGAGATTGTAACTGTAATGAGATTTTTTTATATATATTGTCTCATGTCTTTTTGTAAACACAGTAGGGAAATCCGTTCTGCTTAGCAGGTTACTCTTATGCCCTTGTGAGTCTTACACTAATCTGTAAAGAAAAGTGAAGGCTGAGGAAGTAAATGTTTTTGGATTATGCAGGTAGGGGTGTGAACCTGAGGGCCACTGAACACAGTTACCGAGGCATCCTGCGCTCAATAACTGTGCTGATGTTCTGTGAAAAATTCACAATGTTAAATAGCCTTTAAAATATCTGATTTCACTGTTGAGCAGTTTCACAGTAGGCTGCAGCATAAAGGAACAGAAACATATGTTCACGATCTTTTTAAAGATTTTTTTCCATACTGTGTATGTTACTGGTGAGACTTTAATGAATGAAGAATTGAATTAAAGCCTGTCAAGAATATAAAACACACTGCAAAGTTATAGTAGATATTTTTACTGAAATTGTGAAAATCAAAGATGGAGAGAAACACTTTCTTTCTGCTTTGGAATAACTACCTCTCATACAAGAAAATGATATGTGGTATGGATTTTGCCTCAATTAGCGAAATAGATTTTCAGAAGATGTAATTTGCTGCAGTCTATGAGTTGTTTGATTCTTTGCTATGCTGTCTTTAGGAACTAAAATACAATAAATATATACACACTAAGGGTATATACAAGCTTACTGATTTACACCCAATGTACTGTGTAAGGGATAAGGGAGCCTTCTGCTCAAAGGACATCTTCTGCGATATATAAAATAAGGCCTGAAAAGTTGAATGTGTTTAATGTTAATAAACTGAGTAATTGTAGACAAAAATATACATAGCTATAAATACAGACTGCCAAAAATGTGGATCAGGATCTCCAGCAAACGCTGAAGCTGGATTACCCAAGCATGGGGCTAAGTTCCATCACAGCATGGTCATTGTGTGGGAAACGGCCAGTTCTGCTCATAGCAGTAAAACACACCAAATAACGTTTATACCAAAAGCCTCTAAGAGTTCAATTAATTGTTTTAGCAATCTGAATTGCATGAGCTATTTTTCCCGACATCATCTTCCACGGTGATCTGTTCAATCTCTTAAATGCCTGTTTTTCCTAAGTTTCTGAGGTTCTCAAGGATTTCTGGTGATAGAGGTTTCATAACTGTGTAGAGAATGTGCCTCAGCACTTCAGCCCTGCAGTCCTCATACCTAAAAGGGAGGTGTTTAAGGGATGTATTCATATAGATGTTAGGAAAGTTCATTTTGCTGGGTTCAGGCATGTTTTATGGCAAGCAGTCCGATTTAGATTGTGTTGTGCATAACTTCCGGTTCTAGCACTAGGAGGGTTTCCTGGCTGTACTGTTGTGATCCTCCCCTTTTGAGTGTTATCTGCTGCTGCTTTGCTCCCATGCTCTTCATTTCTACACTCCAGCCTTTTTCTCATTTTCTGTGACATGGCAGCAGAATGAAATTCATATGTGCATCTGATAATCCCAGACTCTTCTGAACAGTGTTTACTGAGCTTCCAAAAAGGGTCATTTGAATTTCACTTGGGGGAGTGAGAGAATGAGAGTTGTATCAGTTGGAGAGCCTGAGCATTTAAGATTTATATATCTTGATTGCTCCTCAGACCAGTCAAAACGTTAGCATGGTTAATATCTGCATCAAACAGGTTAAAATAGGAAGAGGAAGGGGATTTAAAGAGAGTGGAGGTGAATAGGGCGCTCAGGGTGTTTGCATTAATTTTATTTACTATTACACTGTAATGTAGAACTCATAGAATTACACTCATGTTCTCAATGCTATGAGAGCTGTTGGATTAGTAAGACTAGAGGACAAGGAAATGGCAAACGCAGTGCCTGCTTCTCCCAACAGGGGGAGATGGAGTAGGGAATTAGAGACTGTCTCCAGAGAGAATATTGAGCAAATGATTGAATTACTTGGAAGTAGCTGGGGATGAGATCGAAAGATGGACAAATTAATAACAAACTACATTAAATCAGTCTTCTTTCTGTGGCAGAGGTAATAGATGTTGTAGTTAGTAGATGAAATGAATCTTGAACTTAGTGCACATCTTTTTTGATTGTGTCGTGTCTGGCTTTCCCATTTCTTAGGCTAGAGCATTTGTAGAGAGCGCAATGGCAAGAAAAAGATATGCATTACAGAAGAAGCAGTTTTCAGAAGTCTCGTGCAGGTAAAACCAGGTCTCAGTAAAGTCAGTTAAACAACTGATGTTTTTGGAAGGTTAGATGATGAGTTCCACTGGATCACTTGCACATATGTCTAATTCCATTGGGACAATACACTTTACGGAGACCTAGGACTGCCTTGATGTGCCCTTTCTGAGGCTCTTTGACAGGAATAGTACAGATAGGCTGCAGTTTTGCTAATTTCTGGCTGCAATACCATTAAAAATCTTGTTGATTTTACTCACGGAGTGTTTATTAAACTAGGTACTAGTAGGAACCAAATTCCTTGGGAGTAAAGTGCTATTAAACTGACTAGTGAGCCTCCGTGGGGAAATTCAGTAATTTTCTCAAGTGCTGTGGATGAGAGTAACGTGCATGTATATGTGGCTTTTCTAAAGCCTGCAAATGATTCCTGGTAGGGGCATAGATGAGAGCAGTATCTTGTTGCTCCTATAACTGATAATTTTAATAACTTCTTCCCGGTGAAGTCTTTTTTTTTCTCTTTGTAGCTGTTGGGGTGCTGAAAGCACCTGTGGTAAGAGATGGTCACTGTTGCATACGACTTGCAGAGAGGCCCTCTGCTGCCCTTGTGACTTTTTCTCTTTCTGGGGAAGAAACTTATGGACTAAATTAAATCTTTCACTCAGTAGTGACACAGAGACCCTTTAGATCTTGGTGATCAGTGGGGCAAACCATAAAAAGGACAAAACCTCTACAAAAACCTGTGTTCGCGTAGAACAACGCTCATCCCTCCCTTACGCTCCTTGCAATCTATTTTCCCTAACCCTGCTAGCTCAAAGGGCACGTGTGATGAAGCAAAAACTCTCTCTTCTTTTCTGTAAAATGAAGAAATAAATAATTTGACACGTCTTAGCCTCTTGACTGTGTAAGTTGAGTTCAGCAGATGGGGAAAATGGAGCTGATGATGAAATCAAATTGGCTCCAAAACATAATGTAAGCATAACAGATGAATATGAAAGTTTTTCATTATTGTTCACCTAACAGTAAGTATATACACCCATGTGTAATGCTTTTAGCTCAAAGTATTTTCAATTGTTTAAGAAAGCCTGTCTGAAGACAACACTCTCACTTGCTGGAAATGTAGATTAATGAATTTTTTTAAGAAGTATTTTATGGGTTCTTTTTGACTTCTGCAGTGCCTTCTTCACTGTGGCTTAAAGCAGTAACTTTATTGAATGTAGATCTTTATATGTGATATGTAGAATATAAAGCACAGTTGAAATAGTAAAACCAAGTAAATGTGTTTATCTTGGACCATGCTGCTCTTCCAAAAATGATATTGCAGTGAATATACATTAATATCATGAATTTATTAGGATGAAAGGAAGCAGCAGACTGTGGAAAAGTCCTGTAAATTAACCTAGCTGAATTCTGTTGCCTTTGAAATTGTCGGCAATCCAATTGATACTAACCACAGGATCCTGCAGAGATTAGTGTACACAATTAAATGTTGGGAACAGTGTATCCATGGGAACAGCTATTGCCTTTGTGTGGTGGTATGCAGATTATATCCTACTTTCAAGATGAAGTTTCATTCCTACCTTCACAGAAAGATAAGTAAACAACTCAAGAGTTGTAGTATAGTTTTGGACGTGATATTTCTGTACAGACAGTATTTTGTTCTAGTTATTTTTATCCCACTGAAAGAAATGCTATGGTTTCTCTGTAGAGAACCATCAGATTATTAGATGTAGTCCTGCATGTTGATTGAACTGGGACCATGCTGGAGCTCCTCTCCTTAGTGTGGGAAACCACTTGTTCCCTCCTTTCAGTAGGAAGCAGTCAGTGGTGTAGAGGCCCACGAGCAAGAGCAGTTTCAAGTGGATAGAAATTAGTGAGTTTAGTCTTGTATATTCAGTAAATCAGATTAGCCCCAGAGAGTTGAAATGCGGTAATATAAATATATTCACCTTTAACAACCTTGATATTTTTGCAACAGTGTTGAAATAAATACCATATTTCACCTTCTGCTCAAATTTAATCTCCACGTCTCACTTTATTTTAGGGAAGCCGATGTTTAGCAGCCAAAATGAGTTTAGGATCAGCACACTGAAGTTCCACCCAACAGAGTCAAATATTTTCATTTGTGGAGGGTTCAGCCCAGAAGTTAAAGCTTGGGATATAAGGACTTCTAAGGTAATGGAAATCTTTTTTCTCTTTCTCTTTTAGCCTGTTTCCTAGGTTGGATATGCTGTGCATTACTAAGCTGCTAGATGAACTGGTCTTTCGATGAAATGTTATTTTGAAATATTTTGTATTTGTCATTGATTGTGCTGCCATTTGTTGGTATGAATCTCTGTAATGTTTTTGAAGCATGAAGAGTAATATTGTACACAAAAAATATGGTTTGTTCATGTCTTTTTTTATTTGATGTAAATATAAACAGCATACAGTTGAATTAAATAAAGCCAATAGTTCAATTCAGCAGTGTGAAAAGCAGTTGTGTACTAGGAAGCAGTACAGCTAGTTTGCTGTTCAAACTGTTACCCTTGGGTCAGGGTGTGTGTGCCTATACCTTCTGTGTAGAAGCCTGGAGTGATTTTTACATTCATGAAGGGCCACAGAGAGGCATGTGTAGCCTCTGCTTTTACTTTATCGTGATCCATGAAGAACAACATGCTCCCAGTTGCCAATCAGAGCTCAGGTAAGACCAGAACTGTACTCTGCCACTGGAAGCATAAGGCAAACCTCATGCATACAGCAGTTCAAAGAGCAGCAGTGACTCTAAAGTGAGTAGTTCTTTGTTTTCCTTTGAATTTCTATGTGGGTAGATCCTACTCATTGTTTTTAGCCATCTGTTTGCTCTTGACGGTGACAGAAGGGATCTGAAAAAGATAAGAATGCTTATCCAGACTTTGTCTCTGACAAAGGATAAGAAGTGAGAGATGTAGGCATTTCAGGTATGAGGGCTCTAACGGAGAGCTCTGAAATAGAATTGGGAGTTGGTCTGTTGAGGAGACACAGTATTCTTGTGCATTAATAGTCCTAGTGCTGCAGTTTTTTGGATTTGGCACTGATGTTTGAGAAAGGAATTTAATTGTGTGGGATCTGTACCGTAGGCTTCCTTCACATGAATAAATTCTTAAAAGAACAACATTAGTAAGTACATTTCGAGACTGCCAAGTCTGAGACTACTCTGAAAATAAATTTACAGTGAGTTTCAGAGTTTAGGTAAGAGTCAAGTTAACTCTTTCCTGACTAAAACCAGCAGACAGTGTCAGCGTGAAAACCTTTGCAAAAAGTGTGATGGGATTTAGTCCATCCATCATGCTTGTATGATGGCTGGTTTTTCTTGATAAGGATATGAAGAGGTACTCAAACACAGTTCTTTGGAGGAAGATGAATGTAGTTTTAGATTGCAAAAATAGGTATTCTTTACCATAAATTTTTACTATGCAACTTTTAAAAAAAAATTGAGATTTGCTGTAGTAACTTCCCTCCCTCCCCCTGCCTTGCACTGGTATACTGTATTCTGGTGTTGTCAATAAGTAATTTTGGTATACATACATATATCTTTATATGTATATATGTCTTTTTGCCTGGGCAACTTATAGAACATGAAAATATGTATCACACAAATGGGAAGCAGTACCAGTTCAAAGGATGTTCTGTGCAGGTGATCAGAAATCACCCTGTAAATTTACTGTAGAACAAAACCTTTTTTTTCTGGCAGGGGAAGAAAGGCTTTTATTAGCCACTCCTGAACAGCAGGGTCAGTGGTTTCATAACATGCAAATGAATTAGGGAATACAATTGTTCTTTCTTGAGATTCTCCTAGCAGTAGACCTTACTTGTGGGGAGGAGGTGCAGTCTGTCATTGAATACTTAGCTGTCCTTTTTAACATAGAGAAGCCATTGTATGTCATGGTAGGCTGAACTTCCTTTTAAAAGTACTTCAGGAACTAAATGACTATCATCTTTTTAAGGATGAAAGATTGTTGACCATGGTGTCAAATGAGATATTTGATCCTAGTCAAGGAGAAGATGGCAGATGGAGGTGACAAAACATTCTTTTTGAGATTTTCTGACTTGGTGCAATAAGCTTTTCTGTAAATGATAATGTAGTTATACACAAAGTCTAACGATAATTTTGCTGTGTACAAAGCCAGAAACATTCTTTCACCCTCTGTAGTTTCTTTATGATGGATTTTACGCTTGTGTATAACTTTGAGTTATCTCTGAGAATCCCTTAAAGACTATTTTTTTCACTAGTTTTTAAATCAACTGTAGTTGATGAGCATGTTCATGCCAAAAAATGGCAATACTTTCAGCTTGCATGTGTCTAAGGTGCCCAGTCTCTACAGATGGAAAATGATAACTGATTCTGTTCTATAGTAACAAACGGCCAGAATGGCATGTTGCAAAAACATGCCTGTCTGGACGGTAGCTCGTGTTGGATATGGTTATTGAGCAATATGGTTAGAAATATTTCACAGATGATAGGAGACAGTCTGAAATACTGATAGTGGAGAAGGCCATTCAGTTTCAAGGAAATAGATTCATTTACAATGGATATTTGCAGTTCAAGTGTTATGCTTGAATAATATTTTTTTTTGGCAGTTCTGATACCAGAGATTGTGATGACAAGACCTGAGGCCTATGCAAAATTGGCATTGACTCAAGTAGAGTTATGAGGCTAAATAATAGATATTAATGCTTGTGCTAGATAAGTTAGTTCTGTGTCATTTCCTGAGTCTGATGCTTTCCTACGGTCAGTGTGTCTGCCGATTCCTGGTATTTTGGTTTTATCTTTGAACAGTGTAATGGTGTCACCAAGACAAATGTCTAGAAAAATGCTGTTCTTGGTCCTTTTGGCCCATGTGAAATGTCAGTTCCAATAGTGCTTTCCCTTGGTACCAGATAAGGTATCAAGCAGTATTTTATTCCAAACAATGAAGACAGTAAATGCATTTGTCTCTTAAAGCAGTGCCTTCTTTTTAGGTTTTAAGTTCTGCTGACGCCTCAGCTTGACCACACCCAAAATGTCAATTGAAATGTTTGGCAAACCTGATTGTAGTTTGGGCCTGTGTAAATGTAGAGTCACAAAACAGTTCCTCATGGACAGGAACTGGGACAGCACGTGCTTCTTAACCTGGACAGAAGCTGCAAAGCCGTGTGTGCATCCTGGGCTGTGAGGCACGGAGGATGCCTCCTGCAAAAATACATGCATCTCTGTGCTACAAGACTAGTGTTTGCTGATTGACAAGGGATGGTTTGACTGTCTTAGCAAGTCTTCTCAGTGAAAACTGTTCCTGAAAACCAGCAGTTGAAACACGTGTCCTTTACCAATGAACAGTAACACTGGAACAGGGAGAAGGCAGGTAGAGAGGGGTAGAACATAGTTTACGTGAGGTGTTATTGCAGTGAGGAGCAGACAAATGTGTTGAGGTCGAGGTTGCAGTAGAAGATGAACAGATTTGTGAACAATGTGCGATTTGTGAGGTGTTGGCCTTTGTAAAAGTCATTTTAAGAAGGCGAAGGAGCAAATCCATACTGATAAACTGTAGCCCACCCACTTATGTCTTCTGTAATTCTGACTACCAGTAGCCTGGCTTCAGATGATGTTCTGACATAGTAACTTTTGTGTAAACTACATCTGGTAATATTGCGGAGGAAAACTGGAATTTTCAGTATTTACCACTGCACAATTGTAAGAAACAATAGTTATGCTTGGGATCACCTTTGTATAGGTTGCATGGGATGACAGATAAGCTTTGTGTGTGTATCTGCATGCAGAGCCAGTAGTGAACACCTTAGGTGACAACATCCTTGACTCATTTCCAGAGGACAAACAGACACTAAAATCTATTTATGTAGAAGACGAACATGAATACTTAAGATTTTATTAATTTGACTCTGCATTCAGTCTAAGACAGCCCTCATGGTTTCTGCTAAGTAAGGAGCATATTGTCTTTGAGATTCAAACAATATTTTATTGTATCTTTATGTTTTAGTGTCCAACAGGTTTTTTGCCTCCTTGCTTACTGATCTGGGTATGCTGCCTTTTTCAATTGGGTACAATGGGCTATTTGTCTTTCCATGGGCTATTCCCTGTCCAATTCTAATACTGTTGCTGAATTAGATTGTTGTCATGATTGTTACTTTATTATTTTTTTCTTTTTGACTGTGAGTATTGCTGTTGTGTGCTATATGCCACAACATTGCACGCTGTGACATCCTTTGATCCCATATTATGACGTGGTTTCATAGAATCATAGAATCACAGAATGGTTTGGGTTGGAAGGGACCTTAAAGACCATCTAGTTCCAACCCCCCTGCCATGGGCAGGGACACCTTCCACTAGACCAGGTTGCTCAAAGCCTACATCCGCCTGAGCTGGAAGACAGACAGGGATGGGACATCCACAGCTTCTCTGGGCAACCTGTGCCAGTGCCTCACCACCCTCTCTGTGAAGAATTTCTTCCTGATATCTAATCTAAACCTCCCTGCTTTCAATTTAAACCCATTACCTCTTGTCCTCTCACTACAGGCCCTTGTAAAAAGTCCCCTCCCAGCTTCCTTGTAGCCCCTTCAGGTACTGGAAGGCTGCAATAAGGTCTCCCCTGAACCTTCTCTTCTCCAGGCTGAACAAGCCCAACTCTCTCAGCCATTCATCACAGGAGAGGTGCTGCAGCCCTCTGGTTATCTTTGTGGCCTCCTCTAGACTCTCTCCAAGTGGTCAATATCCTTCTAAAAAATCTCAAAAGGCAGAGCGTTCTGTGGCCTGGGTGCTATATACAGCAAAAATAAGACCAGCAGAACAATGCATTTTATCGCAATGATTAACCATACACTCGTTTTTGCAATGTTGAAGCACCAGCCTTGGCACCTGCTGTTAAGAGCTGTTGATCACTGAGGAATGCACCAGTGGTTGTCTCTGGACCTGCAGGACGCTCCAGTGCTTAGTAAGATTGTCTGTAACTCTTTCTGTAAGCTGATGCTAATGAGATAAGGGAAACATCCCACCATATTACAAGGAAATAATTTACTTTCTGAGCAAATAACTAAGTGAATGAATGTGTATTCTGGCAGGTAAAATAGGAAAGGTTTTAAGCTTGGTAAAACAAAACCCCCAGCCTGTGCCTTTTGTAAAGAACCTGTACTGGGTTGTCTCGAAGTTTTTAGAAGCCTTTACTTGCTTTGTTCATGAGAAAACAATTATATTCATGTAGAACTTCACCAGCTGGAAAACTAGCCAATTAGGTAGTGCATTAAGTATATTGATTTTGATAATGAGCAGTGTCTGATCATCTTGGAAAGTGGAAGACTTGGGTTTAGCCTGGTAACAGGTATTGATGGGTTTGTGTTTGTTTAATATGTTTGCTCATTTGAAAACCATAATTGTGTACCTACTGTGATAGTCTAAAGCAGCAGTGTCATTTACTCTTTTACACTGAAACATTACCAAGAGGGGAAAGAGCTTCTCTTATCCTCCCCCCCTCCAAAATGTAGTGGCTGTTGCTCAGTGGTGGGTGTAGACTGTTAGACGCCTACTTTTGTATTGGTTTTAAAATTTGAAGAACTGTGTCTGTACTGAGAGAATGTGGAACGTCATTGCTGAGTGGAGTAAAGGGAAAAATATCAGGCTCTGAATGGATTGTTTATGGCTGCTTCTTGCAGAAAGGCGAGTATCACCTATGCATCGTTACCGTAAAATAGCGTAGGTTCATTTCAAACCCTCGGCCGAGGAACAGTATGTTATTATCAATATCTTCAGTCTCTCATGTCTGCTTCTCCCTAGTTTGGGGGATTTCAATGAATCCTTCAGGTAGTCCTTTCATCTCATGTTGTTATCTACTCACAAGATAAAATGAGCACGATTTCTCTCTTTTCCGCCTAGCACAGTTATAGCCACATTGGATAAAGTCTCTTGACCAATATTTTTAAATTTATCCTGTTCTAACAAGTGCCATTTGCTCTTAACTGAAATAGATGTCTGAGGCCTCTTGCCACTGCATTTCAGTTTTGATGCAAACAGCCTTAATATCTTTCAAGTGCTTTCATCCTAATTCATTACAAGATTTTCCTGTTTTGCCTGTTCTTTCAAGTGTGTTAACCTGTCACTCAGCTTGGAACGATGTGTGGGTGAACTAATGATTCGTTTTGTTCCCACCATCTTACTCCTGATAGCCTTTTCAGGCTTTGCAGCATGTTTTGTCAATAGAGTGGGCACCCTAAATCAAGAGCCTGAATCTTGTTACTCATTGCACATTAAAAACTCGGTTTTGGCATTCACTCGTAATTCAGTTTCAGAGTTTATTCTTTAGGATGTACTCCTGTGTTTTAACAGGTTCTCTCCTTGCACATCTTAAACTTAACTCTGTGAGGCAAAATGATATTTGTATATTTGTATATCATGAGGGAATTTTTGGTGGAAGTTTGGAAGAATGCATTAAGCATCACAGAGATAAGACAGAATGACTAATAACATAAAGATTGTCCAATTACACATACATGCAGTTGTTGAAATGGGCTGTTTTATACCAGTGTGCCACACTGGTGCTTTCTGCTGATGGAAAATTACATAAAATATCTGATAGTGGTATTTTTCCAAATGAGTACTTTTAAATTCTTGATTTTGTGGGCAACTAATTTTTAACATAGCATAAATTTATAAGCATAAATTACTAATATTTATTCATGTATTAAATATAGTGCAAAAATTGAATTTCTAAGACCCAGAGAAAACCGTATCAAGAAAGGTTTCTGAGGCAACCTTTCAGCTACTATAAGCATTGAGAAATGTGCAGTAGGGTATTAATCAGAAAGACAGATATCAACAACAAAAAAAAAGAAGGTTGAAAGAAATTTTTTGCTATCCCTGTTCTGTTGAGCAAATAAGCAAAATGATTTCGAACGTAGCATTGAGTATTGAGCAAGATAAAGAACGGAAGAACAATAAAGGAGTTAAAATCTTCAAGATAGAGCTAAGCAATATACTTCAGAGAAATGAATGGATGGAACAGCTTGTTAACTGCTCAGTAAAATGTAAAGTATTCAGGCATCTCAGAACTAGAGACAAGTAATCAAAGCCTGAGGGGAAAAAAAAAAAAAATAAGAGTCAGTTGAATAGCACTTACAGATTTATTATAGTGGTATTTCTTTCTGTTTGTGTTAAACCCAGTTTTGTTTCTTCAGTGAAGAGATTATTCTGGAGATCTTATATTGCTGTATAACAGATTGATTAAATTTATGAAACATTTGGAGAATGTTTATAGAGACTTTCTGAAAAGACCAGAAAACTTTGAAGTGAGCTGCTATGTTAAAAAAAAAAAAAAATCTCTGCAGTGTCAACCAGGGAGAGAGCATCATATTGAACAGCCCCCATGGGATCTTTGGACTTTGGAGCTGAACCTAGAAAAACCCTGTAAAATGCCCTGTAAAAAGAATTGTGCAATAACACTGAGGCCTTAAAGTAGTTATGTATTTTGAAAGTATTTTCTTTCTCTGAGCTACGGAAGAGTTTCTGAAGATGTTCAGCACAAGCTAGTTGAATTACAGAGTCACTCTCTGTTTTGGCTGATCTACGTTAGCTTTTCAGACAGGGAACAATATATATTCCTTGTAACCACTTATTCTACCTGAAATTTTAGTGTTCCTTGAAATACCAAAGAGAACGAAGGCTTGAGACTTGTATCCTTCAGCTCAGCAATAAGGACTTTATTGTGTTCATAGAAGAAAATATGACGACAGGTAATTTTTTTGTCTTCTTTTTAAGCTTACATAGATGAAATATCAGAACAAGTCTACAGCTGTAACTGTCTTATACCGATAATACTTGTAAAGGAACTGAAGTTCTGATATCATCAGTGAATTGTCAAGCTGAATTGAAAAGATCTATTTACACGTGTCAGCAAGGTTTGTATAGTGTAAAGCAGGGATGCTGTTGGCTCTGCTGGAAGGGCATACAGCACTCAAGGACTTGCATCTGAATATATTCATTTAAATTTTCTAAAGGTATCCATGTAATAATTTTGCATATTTTCCCTTTCATGTACATTCTGCTTTGACTGATGAAACTCTTAACACTTTGTAAGCATTCAGGAACTGGTTCTTTATCCTGTGCATACAAAAATGCAAGGAACTCTAAAGGTAGGGAGATCATTAATGTTTTTTTGGATTCTGGAATAATTTATTGACTTTGGAATAGTTTATTCAGTCATTGGATGTGCTCTGTTTTGATGTCTTGTTTGTTGATGTTCATGTGAGACCCCACCTGGAGTGCTGTGTCCGGCTGTGGAGCCCTCAATATCAGAAGGATATTGACCACTTAGAGCGAGTCCAGAGGAGGCCACGACGATGATCAGAGGGCTGGAGCACCGTTCCTGTGATGAAAGGCTGCAAGAATTGGGCTTGTTCAGCCTGGAGAAGAGGAGGCTCTGAGGAGACCTCATTGCAGCTTTCCAGTATCTGAAGGGGGCCTACAAGGGGGCTGGGAGAGGACTTTTTACAAGGGGCTGTAGTGATAGGACCAGGGGGAACAGGTACAAATTGAAAGCAGGGCGGTTTAGATTAGATATCAGGAAGAAATTCTTCACAGAGAGGGTGGTGAGGCACTGGCACAGGTTGCCCAGAGAAGCTGTGGATGCCCCATCCCTGAATGTCTTCAAGGCCAGGCTGGATGAGGCTTTGAGCAACCTGGTCTAGTGGAAGGTGTCCCTGCCCATGGCAGGGGGGTTGGAACTAGATGATCTTTAAGGTCCCTTCCAACCCAAACCATTCTGTGATTCTATGTGTTCATTCTCATTGTTCCATGCTCAGTCTCATAAACCACTGAGGCCCGTTGGAGCGTTGGCAAGCTCTATCTGCCACAGCTGTCAGAACAGCAAGTCCTGAGGAAGCACCATGCAGTTATCTGGAGAGGGAGTAAGTGAAAGGCAACAGGTCTGTGGCTCTGATCTTTAAGCAATATAGCTCTTAAACCTCCATAAATGCAAATCCACTGCTTATGTTAAACAAAGAGGGGAAGAGAGGAAGGGCATTGGGCAGTGAGACCTAGTAGCATGACCTGACAAAGCCACAGAAGGGACTTTGAAGGAAAGTTTAGTTACACTTATAGGAATAAATGAAATCATATTAAAAAAAAAAAAAGAGTTAAGCAAAGGTTGATTGTTCGAACCTCACTTGATGTCATTCTGTGATTTTGAACTTCGATAGAGAAATTAGAGAAGCTGGAGAAGGCAGGGACTAACCTATGTATTGTAAAATGAAAAAAATAGCTGAAGGAGAGATCTCAAGAAAGGAAACTGACTGGAAGGAATTTAGTGAAGTGCTTCAGGCGCAGCTCCAAATGGAGACAAGACTTGTTATTTTATTTTTGAAAAATGTTTGTTACAGAAAGTATCATGCTAGCACAATCAATTAAAAAAAAAAAAGAAGGGATAGAATATCACGCAGGCAACATAGCAATGATTTATTAGAAGTGGGAAGAGTACAAATGAATACAAAAGTCTAGCCTTTTGGGATTAATAACAAAAACTTGTCAGAGCACAAGGAAGGCTTCAGAAAAGAAGACTACAAAGTCAGGCTGTTGGAGGCATAGACAGATTTAAGGAAAATTTAGATTTGAATGTTTACATAAAATTCCCATTTTTGAAACTGAGATCTTAAAAAGCCATAGAAAAAAAATAACTAGAAAAATGATGGAAGCAGTTATTTTTAGCCTTTAAAATTGGTGTGCTGCATAATTTTTATTATTAACAGGGCCAAGGCAGAGCAACAACAGAGGGTTGGGGTTTTTTTTTCCCATCTTGGTTAATTACTCTATTTTTTTTACTATTTTTTTAGCTACAAAATTGCAACTGTCATCTATAGCTTTGTGCTAAAAAAGAAAAAATGAAAGAGGTGGTCTTTATGTTGTTGAGCTATTTCTCCGTACTTGAGTTTATAAAGAAATAAGCCTAAGTCATTAAAGCACAGTTAAAAAAAAAATAATAAATTTAGAGTGCAAGTGCAGTGCATTTGTTTCCTTAGAAACATTCTATTGCAATTTCTTTCAGATGAGATGTAGTCATTTTAAGTAGCATGTATTTAGGAAACCTAATGAATTTGTCTCTGGATAGCATATAAATATGAAAAAAGGCTGTAGAAATTTGTGGATCTACTTGCTCTTCTGGTTTCTATAGAAACAGCGAATACACTGTCTTGTGCTAGTGTTATTGGGAAGAACAATGTAATTAAAATAAGGTGATCTATTCAGTGCTTTAGAAAACTAAAGTTGTTATTCTCGCAGTCAGAGAAATCCTTCCTATGGACAGAAAGTTCAAAGAAATATGGCAGGGGTATGTTTGTACTTGTGTAATGGCATTTGGTTTAGAATGTTAACGTTCAGGGATCCTTCCTGAGAGCGAAGGCATGTTTTCTGTGGCTGTATCACATCCATGAGCAATCCTGCTGTGTTTATTTGGAAACGCCTAGGGTGGTATCGCAGATGAGAATCTAGACCTGCCTGTGTGTACAATTTCTCCTGGAGCAACTGCTCCTGGAGAGACTGAAATGGGCCAGGAACAGAACATGCCTCTCTGGAGCGTGGGTATTTGAGGGAGAAGCTGTCAGGGAATAGCCGTTGCGGTCTCAGCCCATTTCTAGACAAATTTTACACCCCAGCAACGACCAGTATGCCTTTAAAAAACAAGAACATGAAAGCACAGCAAACTTGTTTATCACAATTCCCAGCAACAGCTACCCAGGCCTTTCTAACTCACAGTCTGGGCTTTCCTGCACCACAGATAGCATCCTTGTCTTTCATGGCTCTCTCTGCGTTTTCAGGCTGTGGAATTTGTTGTTCTTGATTTTTTTTTTTTTTTTTTTTTTGTCTGCAGTGTCCTGTGGCAAGGAATTCAACTTAAATATATATGGTGTGAAGAGCCATCTTGTTCTGTGTTTTGAAGCTGCCTTCTGCTAGATTGGAGTCCACATTCTTCTAGCGGAAGAAACCATTTGCCTTCTCCATGCTGCTCAAACTTTATTTCTGATTCTTTCAAGTTCCCCTCAGTTGTCTCATTTCTGTGCTGAAAGGTCCTCAATTACTGCTCCTCGTAGAAAAGCCGTGCTGTATCTCAGATGTTCCTTGTCTGTTTATGATACACAGATTTCACTATTTCAGAAGGGGAGATAATTTTAAAGAAAAAATCTGATAGGAAAAAAAAATATAATTTATAAATAGATATTA
>NW_010268379.1:0-7250 GCF_000690775.1 Eurypyga helias
AACCATTCCGTGATTCTATGATTGAGAAGAATTATTAAAGTGCAGATGGCGTGTTTCCTGTAATTCCTTCAGGATTAGCAGTTGACCTATACTCAGCTTGGGATACCAAATGAGCATTTTCATCTTCGTGTGGTGCTATGCCACCACTCATTTTTTTTATGTGATGAATGTCAACAGACAATATGGGGTGAAAAGTGAACGCAAACAACCCTGTTCAGAGTATTAAGCATCCAGCATGTGAGAATCATTATCAATGAGTAAAATGGTTTTCTGCTGTAATCGATATGCAGACATGTCAATGCAAACAAGAGTAAGACCTGTGAAATAATCTTTGAAAAAATTGGGAAGTTTCAGCTGTATTGTGTTTGGTTTAAAAAAAGAGATAGAAAATTGGAAAATTCCATGTAAGAAGAACAAAAAAGGGATATTATTTAATTAAGAAAGCTTCAAAGAGGAAAAAAAAGGTTTTTCTTTTTAGGAAGGGTTTTATAAAGACAATATTGATCAGTTACATTTAAGTCTTTTAGAGATAAGGCAACTGATCAGCTTGCACAAAATAATTGTTAGGCTGGATTTAGAAGGAGGATTTTCAAAAGGATTGATACCTGAGTCCCAGATCAGGCTCTGTAGGGTTATTGAGTGTCATTTTTTTTGAAGCTGCAAGAACAGGTATAATAAACATCTGTTGGAGGTGGGCAAGGAATATTTGTCCTTTCCAAGAGATAAAATGTGCATGCGTACACACATAAAAAGGTGATTCTCCAAATTAAGCATATCATAATATCTTATAAACCCAAGACATTGGGACCTAAAACTGTCAACTTCTTTTCTCCCTCATTAATCTCAAAATATAACTCAGCTTCCTGCACAAAATTACATGCTATAGATTCAAGTAATCACTTCTGTCTAGTTAAAAAGAACAATAACATATATTTCCTGCTTGTCAGGCATAGATTCAAAAAAGCAGATATATTTTAATACTGAATTCAGATATGAAGTTTATCTTTAACAAGATAGACTAATTCAGAACCTGTTAAAAATTAATTGTGTTCATTTGTAAAACATATTCTGCAAGGATAGCTTATTTTGCAATTATTTAGCCACTGAACAGAACAAACATTAACAAGTAGGAATAATGTTTGTGTCACATCAGCCAGCTTTGGCGATGACTGTCAATAAGGCTAAAAATGTAAGAATGACATTCTCTGTGCTGGAGAGTACCACGGGAGTCCTGTAGAGGATTATGTTAGGACCTATGCTAATGTTAACAAATCATACTTTTGAAAAAGTGAATGAATACAGAGGCCACAAAGTTTGTAGGCAACAAAAATGTTTAGACTAGTGAAGATATTAAACTTTTGACAAATACTGTAGGAGGTTCTCATGACACTATATAAGTAGGGAAAAAAGTAAAATGGGAAAATCTCAGACTTGAAATTGCTAAATGCAAAGAAAAATACCTGGAGTAAAAGAACTATGTGTATGTATACACGATGATGTTTTGTAAATTGACAATTCCTATGCAGGTAACAGAATATGGTGTCCTTATAGGAGGATTTAAAATTATCAGGTCAATTCTCAATAGCAATTCACCAAGAAAGTATAATATAAAATATATTAGGAAAATAATTGAGAATAATTTCTTCCAGTCTTAGGTTACAGATGAAACATTGTTTACCTACAGCCTCAGTAATTCCATGTTTCCTTATTTCATCTGCAAAACAGCACAGAACTAAAAATGGATGGAGAAAGGCTACAAGGATGGCCAGAGGTATGCAGTAGCTTATGTATCAGGAAAAAATAAATTAGGACTCTTCAGGTTGGAAAAGAGAAGATATTAAAAAGATGTCTAGCACAGCAATTTTCTATGACTTCGTATAGTTTCTCATGATGGAAGAACAAAGAACACCCAGTGAAATTATCATACAGAGTGTAATTAAATTAAGCAACTCATTGCCACAAAGTGTTGCAGAGGCTAGATTATAAATGCATTCACAAAGTAAATTTTAAAATGAATTAATATAAGAAAGGTCTCCTAGAGACTATTAAGTATGCTGATAAAAATTCAGTCTCTGGGTCTGGAAGTCCCTAAATTGTAGATTGCTGAAAGTTGGAATGGCACAAAAGGGAAAGTGTCACTGTATAATTGTCCTGTTCTTGCCCTTGTTTGCTAATCACCTGCAAAGCGTTACTGCCAGAGACAGCACACTTGCCTAAATGGACCTTTGATTTCACCAGAAAATCTGTTCTGAAATTCTTATTTTAACAATGATGCAGAGAAGATACAGTATATCATAGTATTAAAAAAAAAAAACCCAAACAAATGAAACATTACCTAATTCATTAACAGCTTAATATATTAATGACCAATAATAACGCATTGATTAATCATCAAGTTTATTACATTTGTATTAAACATATGGCTGTAAAATATGAATACGAATTTAATATATTAATTTAATATTTGAAAATACATTAAAAATATTTTCTCAGTTTGAAACCGTGTTGTCCAGAGATAGCAGAATTTCTAAGCCCAAAAGTCTTGAAAGGACTACAGAAGTTTTATTGTTCTTATAAATTTCGGTTCCTCCTGTCTGTGGGAATGATAACTTCTGCCAGTGGTTTCCTCTCTCACCTTCAGGGACTTTTTCTTATGAAAGTAGTCATTTAGGAAACATATAATGCCTGTTACCCCTTCAAATGCAAACACAGTTTCATCTACAAAATGAGTAGGACAAAAGTATATGCCAGGTTTAAATATAAAGTAAAAAGATAAGATGATATTTTAGCAGGAAGAATCTGAGAGTTATTTGTAGGTGTCACGTTTTACAGAGGGCAAATATTATGAAAGACTTCAGTTCCTTTATCTCATCTGTTAGAAAATCCTTAGAGAGTGTTTGTTTATCTACCAAAGGCAGCCTAACAAATTTCTATCTTCAGCAGGCAAGACACACATTTTTTTTATATCAAAGAAAGAAATGTTCGGTTCTTGATATCTCAGCTATTTCACACCAAAGTCACTCCTCACTGAAGTTTACTTCAGGGTGTCTGAGGGATTCCTATCAGTGGGCAATTTTCTCACTAGGCAGTGCTGTCTGCTTTGATTTCTCCAGCATGATTTCATGTCCAGGCAATCAACACCTGGAAAGTACCTCCAGGAGCAGGTTTCTTGCCTCCTGAAGGCCCTACACTGGTGCCAGCAGAAAACGAGACGATTTTCCAGCAGCTGCGGAGTCCTTTCTTATTGCAGGCCAGTAAAAGCAAAAGAAAAACCTGCTGTCCTGTGGCAATCTTTGCAATATCGTCCTTTGACCCTGCTGTAGACTCCATTTGGAATTGACATTTCTGAGGGTGCCCAGGTAGGTGAACAGTGGTCACTGCGTAGCACACATCCCGATGCCCATGTCTGGTATTCAGCCAGCTTGGATGACAGCAAGGGTGGCACCCATCTGCGAGGGTGACATTATTGCAAAGCTTTGCAAATCCTAGAATTGAGGGAAATTGGAGCTCGAAGAAGTGTTACCTAGAACCATGTTGCAGAAGGGGAAAACACAGCTGCAGCCAAGACAAGCAACTCCATGGCTTCTTCCCACACTGCACAAGATCAGGGGAAGGTAGAGAGCTACAATCCTACTTTCAACTGATTATGAACCCTTTAAAATACAGTATTTTTCCCCAGAAAGACATTTAGAAATCAGACATGTGTGTCAGTTGTAGACAGTAAAGGAGGAAGATTTATTTTGGTCCTGAATGCCAACATTGAGAAAAAAAGAAGACATTATACCCCTTCTTTCTTAACCTGACCTCATGGATTGTTTCCCCAGGGAGTCCTGCAGTATGAGTGGTTGTAAATAACAACACATGCAACACAATCCCTCGGTGTGGGCAGTGGGAACAGGAAAAATACCAGCATACCTCACGGGAAAGGTTGCTTCTTTAAATTTACATTCATAAATTCTGGGCGTACCTGAAATGGAAGTAAAAAGAAAATAAGTTTTAGGCAGCTGACCATCCTCCTCTCAAAGAAAATAATTGTTCCTCCAGCAGAAAAAAATGAGAAAATTATTAAAACTTAAAAAATACAAAACCAAGAAACTGCTGATATAATAAGCTGAGATTTATATGAAAAAGATCCTTTTTGCTTCTCCAGGGTATTAGAGTTCCTCATCCATTTCTCTAGACTACATTTGTTCACTCTGACATAGCTCAAAAGGCTAGGAGGATTTTGAAAGCATTGACAACTCTGCAAGGAAAAAAGTGAAGCAACATTTTTATCTCTTTCCCACCTGCTTTCAGCAGGTGTATGCACTCAGACTACATAGCTTTTATGCATTGTGAAGCTTGTATAATTTAGAACTTCATGCTCTACACATTTCAAATTGGTTTGACCCTTTCCCTTCCCAGGCACACACAAGCACACAAATGGAGTTTTACTGTCTTTTTCAAATCACTGTATCCTCTAATTTATTCAGGGTTGTCTTTTAGAGTGGTTACAAAAGCATTTTAATTAACATTGCAGTCAGAAAGCTTCCTCACGATTTTGTGGTGAAGAACCAAGCATAAAAGTGACTCAGTGTGGATATTGCATATTTTGTTGCATTGTTCATATTTTTGGACCTAAACTGATTGCCTGGAAATATGTTCACACCTCAGGGACTGAATGGCAAAAATGGATGCATTTAATTATTAAACTGACTTAAAAATAATTAAAGATCCATCAAGTAATTATTTTTTTTCTGCCTTTCCAACTAGTTTCTTTGTTCTACTATTATTTCCTACGTACAAGGGGAATTCTCAGCTGATTACACCAGCTGAGGACTTTGCTGTCTTCCTTGTTCCCATTCTGACATAAGGGAAAGGCAAGAACAGAGCAGAACACAGACACACTCCAAGAATTCCTGGCTAATCTGAGATTTATGCACCTAAATGAAAGTTAAGTCCCACAGCTCTTTCATACCATTTCAAACCTGGTTGGTATGTACTTTCCTGTAAAGAGAGAAACCTGTAATTGGTTTCTAGGTATTCTATCATGATTTCTGCAGAACAGACCAGTTTCTGAAAAGAACCTGGACCAGTGATTAGACAGTTTTCCTTCATATACCATACCACAAATTAGCACTTTTTCCACTTTATTTGGATTGAAAGGATTTTTAATAAAAAAGACATGCCTAAAAAGAGGAAATTATTATTTATTCAGAGGTAAGGATATGGATAACCATTGATAACAATCAGTTACAACCTGTAGTTGCATTGATTACTCATTACTTCTTTCTGTTATGAAATAAATGGTAGAACAGCAGTAAGTTTCTTGCAACAGTGTGAGACCTTAACTAAGACATATAGGTGCCTTTTTCAGATTAGTCACGTTGTACAAGGATTTGTTTTCCTGAGAAGACAAATATCTAAATCTTTTATGTCAATGATTGTTAAGAGAGGAATGTATTTAAAGATGTTGAATTCTTATTTATAATGTCAGCTTAATTTTCAATATAAAACTGGGAAAAAAATTAAAAGAGAAGATAGAGAAATTCAGGTTGGAAGGAATCCCTGTGGGTCCATCTCCCTGCTCAAAGTATCCTCAGAGTTCCAACTTCAAAGTCTTATCACATACCTCAGGGTCATACCCAGTCAGATTCTGAACATCTCCAAGGATATTCACACTAAAACCTCTTTGGCCAGAATTAATGGGAACTTAGAATCAGTCAATACAAATAGAAATAAATCAGTCAATACAAATAAAGTGAAAAAGTAAGGTAAAAGTAAACAAAGTTTTTTCTGCCTTGGAGAACAAACTGTCTCAGCTTTCAGAACTGACTCAGTCAACATAGTTTCTGAAGGTACATATCAGAGCCAGACTTAAAAAGAATCTTTCATCTGAATTAGTTCTTGACTAGTTACTAGTTGGGAGATTACTCAGCAATGATTCTTTGAAGCCTTCTTTACATTAAATCACAGAATCAGAGAAGGGTTGAGGTTGGAAGTGACCTCTGGAAGCCACTTTGTCCAACTCCCCTGCTGCCATAGCTAGGTGACAGAAAGGAATGAGCTTTATACTTAATGTGGACTGACTTCTGTTTGAGAGGAAAGAAATGGGAATTAAATCTGTTTTGTAATGTTAAAGATAATCTTATATCTAGATGCATTCTCCAGACAAATCACTGGAAAAGCTTCTATTATATTCCAAAAACATGAGTTCAGATTTCAGGCAAGGATTTTTTTTTTTTTTTTTTAATAAGAATCTGAGCTTATATCCCTATATACAGGCAGTGGTACTTAGACTTTTGGTCAGAATAGTTTTGCAGACTGAAGCAGACTAATATATGTGTTTATAAATATACTTTTTACTTTGGAAACAGAAAATGTCCTAATAAACTTTGCAAGAATTTCCATACCACCTTGCAAAAGAGACAGGATGGTAAGGAAACCTAACTGCTTTTCAGATGGAGTTTGATAAGTTTATTAATGTGATTTTACAGTCTCTTCATTCCAGTTGCATACCCCTGCTAAGTTATGAAGGAGTTGGTTTAAGTTCAAAGAATGTGCCAAATGTTCACACCAGAAAACATTACTGAAATGATGAAAAACATAATTTTGGCATTGTTTAAATGAAAATCTCATGTGGCTTAGTTTTAATCTCAATTAATTTATTTCAGGAAAGTGGTTTATAATATAAACTGGTAGATCACACCAAAATAAGGTGTTCAATAATGATGAAAGTGAGCAAAAACATTCTAATAATCTTGACCTGGATCTGATTTGAGTTTAATTCATGAAAGTTGTATTACTTGTGCTTTTTTTCCCATAGGAGAGACTACTTGGAAATTTTGCAAAACCTCTTCCAAGCACTTCTGCTGCTGGACACACTGCCAGAAATTCCCCAGCGTTTAGCAGAGGTAAGTGCTGCGGGTTCCCTGCTGACGGATTAGCAGGAGCAAAGCACAGGTGGCTGCAAGGTCAGAGCTACAGGGAGAGTTGCTGGGAGCAACCTGAGTGAACTGCATCAAGGATGAGGAAAGTAGCATACAGCAGACAACAGCACACAAAGGCAACCACAGACATTTTTAATAGGAAGTGTTAAACACACTTTGCAGTATCTGCCATCTGAGATGGACTTTGTTGCAAAAATATTTTGAGTAAACAATCTGACTATCAACTGTCAGAGTAAAATGAGAATTATTTAAAAGAATTATTAGGTAGTCCTTAATACTTTCCATTAAAGTATTTCTTAAAAGAAATATGAGAAAATGCAC
>NW_010268380.1:0-2397 GCF_000690775.1 Eurypyga helias
GATTCTTCCGTGGGGCTGGTCCCTGGGACAGTTGCTGTGTGGGACCCCCACAGCTGAGCAGTGGGGACAGGAGCACAGGAGCTCAGAGCTGCTGTTTTCAAAGCTGAGACTCAAGCCCAAGCTCATGCATGGTCCTGCTTGAGTGTCCATGTAGGATCTTTAGGCAAAATGCGCTTGGACAGTGACGGGGGCTGCTAGAGAGCAGGGAGGTCACAGGCAGTCAGAGGTGCTCCATGGTGAACATCATAAAGGATGTTGGGTCTTCCCCCAACCTCAGCCAACCCTTCAACTCAGAAACACCCCCAGGAGAGAAAGGCTCTGCTTCACAGGACGCTGTCCATATTCCTGTGCCCTTGCCTTGTACATATGGTGCTGGGGTTCTACCTCAGGCTTGCCAGGTCCTGTGACGATTGAGCACAAGGGCCCAGCAGTGGGCAGCCCAGCAATGCATGTGAGGAACCCTGGTAACATCCTTGGAGCAAACAGAGTGCCTTGACTCAGCTCTGAGGGCCGTCAGGGGAGAAGGACTCACCTTCTGTCACCACTGGGAAAGCCCCAGAGATGACAGAATGGTGCAGGTTGTCAGGAACCACTCAAGATCATCTGGTCCAACTTCCTTGCTCAAGCACAGTCACCTAGAGCCATTTGTCCAGGAACATGTACAGTTTTTTAAGATTGCCAAGGATGGTCACTCCATCACATCTCTTGGCAACCTGTGCCTGTGCTCAATCACCTTCACAGTAAAAGTGTTTCCCGATGCTCAGATGGAACCTCCTGTGTTCAGTTTGTGCCCATTGCCTTTTGCCCTGTGAGCGAACACCACTGGAAAGAGCCTGGCTCCATCATCTTTGCACCCTCCCTTCAGGTATTTGTAGACTATAATGCAATCCACCCTGAGCCACCTTTTCTCCTGGCTGAACAGTCCCAGCTCTCTCAGCCTTTCCACTTATGGGAGACACTCCAGCCCCTTCATCACCTTTGTGGCCCTTTGCTGGACTTGATCTCCAGTAGCTTCCTTTGTCTCATGTACTGGGGAGCCCAGCACTGGGTCCAGCACTCTGGAGGTGGCCACACTAGTGCTTAGTGGAGGGGAAAGATCACCCCCTCGACCTGCTGGCAACACTCTGCCTAATGCAGCCCAGGATACCACTGATGCCTTTGCTTCAAGGGCACAGTACTGTCCCACACTCCCCGCTTTCTAATTGGGTGACCAAAGGACCAAAGTAATGGAAAACTAGTATCCACAAAGTGTCAGGCTGCTTTAATTTCCACATAACATCTCTGTTGTTCTTCATTTTATCCCACTGTAAGAAGATGCTGCTTTTAAGACTACCTGAAATATCCAGTGATTAAGAGATTAACATGTACAGAGGGGTGATTTCATGCACTTTTTCCCAGGTGCTGTTTGATTTGCATTATCTTTAGTAGCAGGAGATTTCCTCTAATAGATAAACCATCAAGATACAATTCCTTAAGTAACTTCAAAACTTCCTAAACTAAATCAGAATAGCAATATGTTTTGAATTTTTAGACTTCTTGTTTAGCCACAGTGTTCACAAATACAAACTTTTCCTGGCTGGTGCTAAATAACAGCTTAGGGACCATAAATATCTGAAGTGGTACTTGACTGAAGGTTTACTAAGGTTAAAAATATGTGTAAACAATTTAGGAGTCTAAAACAGAATCTCAGAAGGGCAGAATCTCAGAGGCACCAGGGGCTGGATTTCCAAAGATAGGTCAAGTTGGGGCCTAGAAGTATTGAGAAGCTAATAGCAGTCTTTGGCTACTAATTATGTTAAAAATCTATGCTTGCTGTAACCCAAGTCTTTCAGGTTTTCAGTATGGCTTGGATCTGCCAGGCAAGCTCTGACAAACTCTACCAGGTGCGCAAGGGTAGGTCCTCTAGTCCTCCATGATCCTCCTCTCAAACTTGACTTGGTAGTTATGAGGGAGATTTATACATTTCACGGTCACTTTGACAGTTTAGGTGGCCTTTTTACAACTACAAGAGTCTGTGAATTGTGGCAGTGGGACACAGGTTGATGCTCACTTCTGAATGCTGCAGAGGAAGTAATCTGCAGTACAGTAGTGTGGCAGAGAGGGTGGTGGTCGAGGTGGTCCTACCTCAAATCCTATCTGGCCATTGTTTTAGTGCCCTCCAGTTCCCAAAACAGTTCAGGACAGCTACATTCATTAGTCAATGGATTTCTGTGGGAGTAAGGTGTGTACAGAGGAGCTGGTGATTAACACTTCTGTAAAACTCATTTTGGTGTAACCTGGCAAATTTTACCTGTAAACTTTTCTGCGCCTCCCAGCATAGGCTCAGCTGCACCTCAGTCACCATTTTCCTTGGGAAAAGACAACCATACAAGGGTGAAAATGGAAGAAAGTTAAAAT
>NW_010268381.1:0-7328 GCF_000690775.1 Eurypyga helias
CCCCATAACTGCTGTAATCCCCTGCTGGGGCCACCCCAGCATCCCTTGCACACACCCCCCATAACACTTCTAATCCCCTCCTGGGACCCCCATAGCCCACCTGTGAACCACATAACCCTTGTAATCCCCTCCTGGAACTGCTATATTCCCCCAAAACCCTGTAATCCTCTTCCGGGACCCTCATAGCCCCCCTGTGATCCTCATAACCCCTGTATTCCCCTACTGTGGCATCCCCATTTCCCCTCGTGACCCTGACAACTTCGTAATTCCTTCTTGTGACCCCAAATAATCCCCCTGTGACCCTTTGTAACATCTGTAATTCCCTGCTGTAAGCCACCATAGACCCCTACGACTCCTAAACCCCACAGTGCCCTCCTCTGACCTCTCAGGGTCCCCTCTGACACTCCGTAATCCCTCGCCGTAACCCCATGTAAATCCCCTATCCTGGCCCATGACTGGGCCCCCACGGTCCCACCATGCCCTTCCCAGTATGATCTCCATGCAGCAGCGATTACCCACCTTTAGGGAGGAGCAGACACCCATTTCCCCCTGCTGCCCCTTTCCAGCTGCCCACTACTGGCCCCTGAGAAATGGGGGCCCGAAGCCCACCCAGTGGGATGCCCTGGGCCCATCAGTGTCCCCCTCAGCCACCCCAGCACCGCGTGGGCAGAGGCCAGTGGGCTGAGCAAGAGATGGAGATTCAGTGGGGAGCATCCAGCAGCCTCACAAAGAGGGGACACATTGCATCAGGGGGATCTCACAGCATTCCACGCCCCTCCTGGACCCCCCACCAGCTCAAGGATGGACACTGAGCTCGTTGGTCACATTAGAGACATTTACTGCTGGAGGCATCTCCTGTGCCGCCGGAAGCTGCCAGCACCCTCCTGCCAGGCCATGGTGCTGGGTGCTAGCAGCTTGTCCTCCACTCACGTCAGTTTGACAGATGCAAAAACTCCTCGTCCTCTGCAAGCAGGGAGACACGGGGGGTAACAGACAGACCCACAGATGCCCTCCATGCCCTGCAGTCAGATGGCAATAGCTGATGCTTCCCACTTTGTCCCTGCCATCAGTGATGGAGGAAGAGTCTGGACCCTCTGTGCACCCCCATGCTGCCCTGGGGTGTCGCTTCGTGTCCCACCACCCACTGTGGTGGCATTAATGCTCTTTATATTGGTGACAGGGACAATAAAAGGTGCGCTGTGCCCGAAGACACATTACTGAACAGGCTTGCCCAGGGCTGGTGGTGATTGAAGACCCCTGAGCTTGCCCCTCTCTGCAGGAATATTTCCCCTGACACACTTCTGACGACTTGCTTGTCTACCCATCCCAAGGGCTGAGCAGTGCCCACTGTGTATCCCAAGGAGGTTCAACATGGAAACCCCTGCACTGAGTAGAGCTGGAGGGTCTGACAGGTGCTGCGTGGAGGGTACAGCCCTGGAGGGGACTCCAGCTTGGTCCTTATTCAGTGTCAGGGTTCCTACACCCCCCAAAATCTTTCAGCCACTCTTCCCTCACTGGCACGCCCTGCCTGGGGGCTGTCACCTTCACTGCTCCCAGGGGCACCCCAGCCTGCTCAGGGCTGTTCCCCCTCTCATCAAGACCATCCTGAAATTCAGCTGTGGCCTCAGTACACCTGTAGCCTATAGGTACCTTGCTGTGCGATACTGTCTGTAGATTAATGACTATATTTCTCAGGGCATTCGAGTCCCCAGCCCATCCCAGGCTTATCCCAGACCCAGGCCAGCCCTGTCCCAACCCCAGGCAGACCCAGCACACCCAGACCCAGGCCAGAGCAGGACAAGAGATGGTGCAGGCTGCTATCCTGGCTCCTCCAGCCCAGCTCAGTGTGGGCAGGGTGTGGGCAGGGTGCAGGCAGGGTAGAGGTACCTGCCAGCGGAGGAGCCCCGCAGTACTCCTTGCACTCCTTCTCCGAGTAGAACTGGTTCCCATTGCCCTTGCAGCCTCCGTAGCTGAACGTGATGCACTTGCCCTGAGCCGCGTCAAAGGCCCAGCGTGTCACTGGCTTCTGGCAGGGACCCTGGACGATGGGCAGCCTGCAGGCAGCTGTGGGGACAGGGGGCTGCTCTGAGGGCAGGGGTTCAGAGCCCCCCCACCTCCCACATGGATGCTGGACACGTGGGGTTTAAGGCCACGCTCAGATCCCTTCTGATGCCTCAGCAAAGGCACCTCCCGTGCTCTCCATCTGCGGTCCTGTGCCCCTCTGGGGTGTCTCCTGGTTGCCATGCTCACCCTCTGTCCGGCATGCCTGCAAGCACTCCTTTTCCGAGTAGAAGTTGTTGCCGTTGCCCAGACAGCCGCCGTATAGGAAACTTTCACAAGCCATGGAGGAGGAGTTGTAGAAGAAGCGGGAGAGCATCCCACTGCAGGGCCCAGGGTCCCTGCTCAGCCGGCACGAGTCTGTGGACGAGCACAGCATGGGCTGTCACAGGGATGCAGGACAGGAGGACATCTGATGCAGCCCTCCTTCCCTGGGACGTACCTTCCTTATTGCCAACGTAAGGGGGCAGGGGTCCCGCGGCCGAGCCCTCCTCGGGGGGCAGGACTGCTCTCCGTGCCCTCTGTATGGGGAAGGAAGCACAGCGCTGCCGTCAGCCCCTGCCCATGGGACCTGCTGCCTGCCCCATAACTCCCTGCCATGGTGCTGAGCCCCCCCAACCCCCACTGCCCCCAGGACAGGCTATGTTGGGGGCCGCTCTGCTGGGTGCTGCAGCCCGTGCAGGCTCCAACCCTCCTCCCTGCTCAGAGCACATCACCAGTCATGGATCTTGGGTCAACAGGCTGTGGTCCCTCCCCACCTCACCGTCTTCCCAGTCATGCCCTGTGCTGGGGACATGCCTCTGCTCTCGCTGACACAAGGTGGTGTGTTACCAGCTCTCGAGTCAACTGGTCTGTTTCTCCTATGAAAGTCTCATTCCCTCTCGAAAATCCTTCTAAACTCATCCATGTGAGATCAGGAGGTGCTGGGTGACAGTAGCTGAAGTATTAGTGGGGCACTGAACTACCAGCTCATCCCTGGAGGGGGGGTCCACAGCCTGGCTGGGGCACATGCAGGCAGGCAAGGAACAAGGAGACAAACAAGCTCCACATGCGGCAACTTTCACCCCATGAAAAATCAGAGCAGGAAAGGACCATTGCCTGCCACTTGGAAACAAGCCCTGGTGACCACCTGGCCTCCAGGACCCTCACTCTGCAGCCTGTGCCTGCCTGTGCCCCCATCCTCGCAGGCAAAACTCCTCAGTGGAGATGAAGAAGCATCTCCCAGGGCAGTCAGTGGACCCGCTGCCCAAATGACATGTCCTGCCCATGGAGTCTTGTCCCTGGACACCAGGTCTCCAGTAGGTTTGTCTTGGAGGGGATGTCCCCAGCCTTGATCCACCTCAGGAGGTCCTGGCTGGACCACTCACCTGAGGCATGGTTGCAGTCTCCTGGGGGACACATTCGCCTGGCCCAGATGACGGGAGAGAAGATCAGCAGCATGAGAGGGGTGGTGTCCTGACAAACTCATCTCACCTTCGTCCTGCACCATGCGGACACAGGACTCCAGAAAAGGGGATGCCCTCCCACTTTCACTCCAGCATTTTTCCCGTCTTGCTTTTTTCCACTTCCCACCCTACATTCCCCACACTCACCTGTATCATGCTAGCACTTTCTGGCCCCAGGTTGGGCAAGGAGCTCCTCAGGTCCTGGGAGCATCCAGCCATGTGGAGCAGTCATGGGTATCCCTGGGGGTTCTATGCCCTCGTCCCAGCACAGCATTGTGGGGCGCATTGACCTAACAGCCCAGCAAGGACTCCACCGACTGGAAGCTGGTGGAAGCCTGTCTAATATGGGGCATTGTCTCCTTCCCATCCTACCAAAGCCTCTGCTTCTCCTCCCTCCATCCTGACCATCCCCCCTTCCCCCCAATCTTGAACACTGGGAAGGAGCAGCCCCAGTGCACTGGCATACTGGAGGGACAGGCAGTGGGAGAGGCATGTGCCATGTGGTGGGTTACCTCTGTTGGCCAGGACGAAGATGGAGTCTTCAGGGATGCCCATCTCCAGAGCCAGCTGCTGGAAAGCCTCGATGAGGTCGTCCCGCAGCTCCGGGCTCCTCCCTGGGCAAGGAAACAGACTGTGAATAGGGTCGGTGTGGCAGGGGGTCTGCATGCAGCCCCTTAGCCACCCACTGACTGGCAGAGCTCAGGCAGGGCCCGTACCAGCCTCATGGTTCTACTCAACCACTCCGTCATTATTCTTGACCAGCCTTGACCAAGGCCTTGGACAAAGTGGTTTTAACATCTCTCAATGATGAAAGACAGCATCTGCTGCCATTTCAGGGCCTGGGTTTCTTCCAAGCAGATGTTGCCAATTCATCCAACATGACAGGCTGGTTGGGATGTTCAGTGTGTGATGTGGCTCTAAGCTGAGCCATAAGATTCAACTCCGCGGTGCCAAAGATGAGCTGGTCCGAGGCACCACTTCCAAAGCCATGTTGAGGTCCCTCAAGGCCAAGGGACTCTTGGGTGGTGTTTCTGAGCTGCATTGGTCTACCCCAGAGCCTGCTTGCCCACAAGTGCCATAGCCAGACATACCATACAGCTTCAGGGTAGTGCTTGGGCCAAAACTACTTTTCTTCTTCATCAGAATGACAGCGTATTCTTCATAGTTGGTGCGGAGCACGTAGGACTGGATAGACATGTCCCATTCTGGGTGAGACAGAGACACAGGGGACATCATTTTTACCCCTCAGAGAGAAATGGGGCAGTGTAAGACAGCCCCAGAGCTGGCAGCTGAAATCAGGTAGCTAATTGAAGCAGACTGATACAACCCTGACTCCCTTTAGGCTCATCAGCCTCTTCTTCTCTTAGTTAAGGGGATTGGAAAACAAGGGTGGTGCACAGCTGAGATACCACTGACACTCCTGAAATGTCCCTGGTGGGAGCCTGCCCCAGTCTGGGACCTTGGGGACAGGAGGGATCTGCTGGAGCATCTCGTAGACCCATGCCAATGCAGGGACGGTGCTGAAACAGCCCCTTTCCCCCCAACTTCACTCCATGCTTTGGCTGGAAATGACCCAAATTATGGAGTGCCTTGAGCCCTGCTCCCCCAAACCCCTTCCCCAGGTGCCAGCTGTGCCCAGCGCTCGTTTGCTTTGCCCAGCCCCACCGCAGCAGTCAGGGCCAAGCAGGTGGGCTGTGAGCTCAACTTACTGGGGTTATAGTAGGTGTATTTGCCAGAGGTGCCAGTTTTCTGGTATTCTCCAGAGATGTGCGTGCAGTTACCTTGCCTGGAGGGAAAGGAAAGCAGTCAGCTGCTCAGAGCAATTGTTTTTCCTGGTTATTGCATGAAAATCTTGTCTGGGACACTGAGGCCATGACATGAGACCCCCAAAACCTGCCTACCCCAGGCATTGTGTGTTTGAGCCCAATCCAGCTATTCCCCTGAGCTCTGATACCAGCCAGAGCAAGCAACCCTCCTGTCTTGTCCCAGCCCCTGGGAGACACAGCACCCCTGGGTGGGGTGCCTTTGGGGTAGGCTCAAGCGCCCACGTCAGCACCCCATACCGCAGCCTGGTGCTGGCAGTGCTGATCTGGTCGGCGCTGGGACCAGGGCCAAGCACCAGCGTGCCCATGCTGAACTTCTCCTTGTAGTTCTTCATCCATTTGCAGGTTGTGCCGATGGCGATGTCGTACCACTTCCCATACATCTGCGGGGAGAAGAAAGGGACAGCTCTGCCATGAGCCCTCTTCTCCAAGGTAGGACACCTCCTGGTTTTCTGCAGAGCTGAAATATTCGTGACCAAGACAGCAACAGGGCAGCAATGGTGCAGGGTGCTGAGGCCAGAGCTGCTGCAGGATTTGGGAAGCGGATCAGCACCGAGCAGGATTTTCCGGGGTCTCCTGACAACCAGGCAGGGCTGGAGGCATCCCCCCAGACCCAGGCGCATGTGCTCTGCACCCTGTGCAGAGCCTGGCAGGGGACCGGGCTGCCTGGGGGAGATCTCCCAGACACCCTGCATCCCGCACGCAGCCTGTGCACTGGGGCTGCCTGCGGACCCTGCCCACACCTCTTAGGCCGGGCAGATCAACAAACATCTCAGGGGACTCATTTGTCCCAGGCGCTTGGGCTCCACCCGCCCTGCCTGTGTGTTTGCTGGGATGAGACCGTCCTGACGGCTGGTGCTGGCAGGCTGGCACCCCCTGACCAGCACCCAGGGAATGCCACGCTGCCAATGCCTGTCCCGCACAGCCTGATGTGGGCATAGGCAATATCACCTTTCTTTCTTGAGGACAATAAAATAAAGCTTTCCCTCATCCCTTCTGCCCCCAGAGTTAAGGGACTGCAAGCTGCCCTTACCTGCTCAGCCTCAAAATTCTCCTGTACTTGGATATCCTCATCCTGGTCCCCGATGGGGGTCCCCTTGGCCACAGTGAAGAGGAGGAGGGAAAGGAGACCCCAAACCATCATGGCTGGTGGTTTCGGAGTGCCGCTGAGCCTCAGCACACTAGCAGGATCCTGGACTCTGCGCTGTCCTCACTGCGCAGCAGCGTGACCTTCAGACCGTGGCCAGCAGCTGGTCAGCCCTGCTGGGGGACCTGCGGGGGGGTGTGGGGCAGCTGGTGGCCCTGCATGGCCTGGCCATGTGGCCCTGGCAGCCATAGGATTTGCAGAGAGGTGGCACAAGGCGCAGGAAGGGAGACGAGCATCGTCCTGCGGTGCCAGTCTGAGCTCCTCACCCTCGCCTGTTCCTACACCCTGCTTGGCCCAGACATGGGACGAGGACCCATCTCCTTTATTCTGTCTTGGGCTTCATATTCCTGCCCTGGTGTCCTGCAAAAAGCCCTCACAGTGCCCCCACTCGTGGTGGGCCGGCCTGACCCTGCAGCGAGGAGAGGACCGAGGGGTCCCCAGCACTCACCCCAGGCTGCCTAATCCCGGCCAATATCCGTAGGGAGCAGAGCCCAGGCTGCCTGCTCCCGTTGTGGACCCCCTTCCCCAGGGGTCCCAAGCCAGTGGCCAATGCCCAACTGGGTGTCACCCACCCCATGGCCAAGGGTCCTCGGGCCAGGCAGGCACAGGAGGTGTGGGACGCGCTGTCCCTCCCCACCGCTGTTTGCCCTCACAGGATGATTAACCGAAACCAAACAGTGCGAGGGAGACGGCAAACAGAGCAAAGGGCAGGAGCCCCTCTCGCCTCAGGCCCCAGCCCAGGGTTTGCAGAGAAGGGGCAGAGCCAGAGGTGCGCTGGCAGGAGCCGGATGGACTTTCGCCCCCCGCTCCCTCGTTGGTCACCGATGGGCCCTTCGGGTGGGAGCGACGCTGGAT
>NW_010268382.1:0-9998 GCF_000690775.1 Eurypyga helias
CCCACCCCACTCCCCCTACCCCCAACATTTTTATCTGTTACAATCTCTTTTGTTGTTCCAGATAAATGAAGAAGATACCACAAAAGGTACTGAAAAACATTATCACAGCAAACTGGAGAAGAATAAAAGCAAGCACGGCAAGTTCACTGCAGAATGCTGACAACAACCCAAACTTGGAGATTATATAATGAACTTCTGCAAAACTTCACAGCAAAGCTGTTTTTCAAGCAATACAAATATGCTGAAGACTGGGGAAAAAAGGAAGAGTGAAGAAAGCTGGATGATTCATTCAGTGCTTTTTGTGTGAACTAAGTGGACTGTACTTGTTCACTGAAGGGTAACTCAAAACGCATCTATGCCAAGCTGTGCAACAAGGGAGTGAAAGCAAAAAAGTCCTACCACTGCTGTCTAAGACTGACAGACTTAAGGATAAAAATAAAGCAATCAAAAAGCAGAACTAGATTTACATACATACAAATAGATTGTTTTTTCTTTTGTGGAAAAAAGAAGGGTCTGCAAAAAATTGCTCGGTGCATGATCAATACATTCATAACCACACATGCTGCAGCAATAAGCATCCCAACAGTAGTTCTCTTAGTAACTCAGCAAAGCATGTTTTTGCATTAACAATTCAATTCTAATCTCCTCCTCCTCCTCTAATCTCCCCAAAGAGATTAAATAAAGCAACTTCATCTGAAGTATGTCATCTACAACAACGACTAAAAAGGGTACACTAAAAACAAACTAAAATTGCAGTGCGGAGGCTGATCTGACCATTAAGTGTAAAGCATGAGAAGATAATTGATACATCTATTCTGAAGTGATAGCAAAGCAGTCACCAGCATATTAGAAGTCGCTTGACTGCCTGGCTCCTGTAACAGCAAAAGACCTATCAGATGTGGAAAAAACCCATTTCACTGCGATCTCCCTGACATTGTTTCTCTTCAGGAGTGATTGATCTGAACATGCTTCCCCAAGCTGCACATTGAGCGGTTAAAACTAGCAGCACAAGTCTGAAGTTATAGTTCAGGGAAAGAAGTATGGAAAAGACATAAAGTATAAATCCTTCTTCCATAAAACCTAATGTTAGACATCAATGTTTTACAGGAAGCTTGATCTGTTTAGAAACAGTCTTTTACAGATCATGAAAGCAACTCTTTTAAGGGTTCATTTGGCAAATCCTGATCTTTAATTTCTTACGGAATTCACTGACTGCAATTGTCATTTACCTTCTGAAGTCACCATCCTTCACTTGTAAGGGTATTGATATTTCCACCACACCACTCTTCAGTATCACAGAGTGGAATTCAGCAAGGGAATAAGGAGTAGGGATCAGCAAACTTCAATAGAACCATAAGATCCATTTTGCCACAAATCTGATTTAAGTTACCAAAAATAAAAGATTTACACAGTTTGCCTCTTCTGGAACACTACAAAATCATTACATGACAATTCAATTGGTACAATAATAAAAGGAGGAAAAAAATTAAATAATTAGATGCTGATTTTTTATACAATGCTAACAACCAACTTGGAAAGCTTCTGAAATATCAGTTGTCATCACCCCAAAAAGTGATGATGTAATTACCTCAAATCCCACAAGTCCCCATTTCTTTATTATAAGAACAACATGCTTGCCCTGAGGAACAAGTGGGAAATCAGGGAGAGAAGGGACTGGTACTGGAAGGAACACTCAAAAGTCATTCTAACCAACAGAGTGTTCAAAAAAGTTTTTCAAAGGGACAGGAGTGAAATGTAGCAATTAAAGGAATGAAAATCAAGGTTACGGTTTTCCACAGGATGCCTTATTCTAAGTGGCATAGATACCAGGAAGTCTAACCTCCACTAACATCCAAAGAGATACTCTGAAGTGCCAAAATTGTTCAGCGTGACTTCAGCTTCCAAATCATACTGGACCTTTTGAAAGCCCGTGACCTTTTCTGCTCAGTCACCAAGACATGCTTTTGTGAGACACCCCTAACCAGAACAAAATTCTCCTCAGAACAGGAGATGTGGTTGTGGTTCAGACAAACCTCCACCTCTCCCCATTTCCCTCTCTACCTCCACCACCATAAGTAACTTCTTTTGCCATGTAGTTCAACTGGTTTTATTGACAACACAGTAACTTTAATTCCCAAAAGAGGTAAAGACAAGCCTTGTACAGTATATCCTGAGATCAAAGTCCTGTGTCTTATGTTGAAAGAGTCCTCTTTACAGGGGATGTTTTCCTACATTATAATTTTAATTTATTCCATAATTTCTGCAGTAATTTGTAGACAGGACATCAGAGTAGTCACAGAAGAAAAACAACATTATCTTAGCAAAAAAGACAAACAGCGCTGACTCACAGTTGGCAAGAATGGAATAGATTCACAAGTAATTTACCAGTGCTTTGTACTCTAAGTTTTGATGATGTTTCAGTAGAGATTAATGGGCAAAGGTTTTGCTTTAGAAACAAACTCAAAAAATATTTTCAAGAAAAAGTCTAGGGGAAACTAACTTTCTGCAAATGTATTCTCTATGTTATTATCTTTTGTTTCTAGTATTTGTTTGATGTTTTAAAAACATGTAAAACTGGAAGTAATTACAGACTTATGAAACCTGTAGCACTAAGCCTTGCAGGAAGCCTTCTGTGCAAATGATTTGACACAATACACTGTTAGGTCTTTCTCACTAAGAGGAGCCAGTTCATAGCAAAATATAAAGGACTCATTTCAAATGTTTTCACCTCTACTAAACTGTAACATACTTCACAAGCTCTCTGAAGACACAGAATTTTTCATCCTGGTTATCTGTTGGTGTTCTAAGTCACTCAATATGCCTCCAAGTTCACCAACTTTTCAGTTACACCATCAGCTAAATCCTCATGGGTTTAGTGTCCCTGTTTTGGCAAGAGCACCATGCTCAACGTCTCAAGTATCAGTCTAGTCAAAATCTTCCATTGCTCATTAGAGGGGAAAAAGAGATCACCAGGAAATATTACTGTCTATCCACTTTGTCAGAGACAAAGACAACTGGCAGTAAACCTAGGCTCCCTTTCCTTCCCTGGCAGTCTGGATATTCTCCAACAAAGTGAAATCTGTCAGTCTCTATACCTCCAGGTGATAAGAGGAAGTAAATATTGCCTGTACTTTAAAGGACAACCGGTTTTGCTTGGGGTTTTGGTAAAATTAAAAATTAAAAACAAAAAAAAAACAAAAAAAACCCCAAACACGCCAAACTATTTGGTCTTGTCTTCAGGAAAGGGCTATGGGCTATGAAGTCAAACGGAAAGAAACATTTCCCTGAAGATCTGGGCTAAATACCTAAGCTCTGGAGAGACACGCAGCTGAGGACTCATCTCTCACCTCAGCCTTTCTTACCGGCTAGCTCCAAGCAGTTGCTGCAGATCCCTGTCCAAGGCACTAATACTCCCCAAGCACTATACATGATGCCCACGTGTGTGGCAGTGTGCTTCGCCACACACTGGAGGGTCTGGGAGGGTGAAGCCAGACGTCTGCCCTGCAGCATCCCGTTGTTTCAGATCAAGTCCTCAATAACCCAATAACCTCAAGACTGTTAGGAAACGCTAACATTAGGTTGCCTGCGAGAGACCTTAAGAGAGCATTTGCCTGGCATGCACGAAGAGGAATGTCAGACTAAACGATCTAACAGTCTCTCCTGGCCTCAGCCCTGTGTAAAAGGATCTTTATCTCAGAGGGGCTGAAAGACTAATTAATTTGTGCTTTAAAAACCCCTTCAGAAACTTGGAAGAATGATGCTACACTGCTTGCAAATCATTCATTCTTCTTCAGTTAATTTAATTCAGATTCCTTTTCCCTTAGCATATATCAGAGCATCCCCCAGTAAGATGCACTGAATAAAGCACAAAAGCAGAAGATGCCTTGCAGTTCAAGGCTGATGATAGTGTACATTGCTTCAACACACTCTTTTTATACTTTGTATATGCCAGGCTGACTGAAAAGCTAGGAAATAAATTAAATCTTTGGACTGTAATGAGGCAAGCAGTTTTGCCCTCTGTTCCTCTCTGTTGTCCTCAACGTGCCAGAAGGTTGTGAACGATACATGCCTACTCATCTGTGGCAGACTGTGATCTCCAACAACAAAAAAAGAACTTGGTACAGCTGGGAGGCTTAATTTCCTTTTGTACTATCAAGAACCAGGCTTGCTCTGAATTAGGGGAAAACAAAACATAGGGAGTCTCCTACCATGCCTCCTGCTTAAGACCAGGATCTGAATAGCTACTCAGGGGAGAGTATTAAACAGTGAAGAATAACTATCCCAGACACTAGGATACTAACACAGGCACTGGGAACAAACTATCCCAAAGCAGTGCAATCAAGGACCATGGCTTACTAGTGTGGGGACAGGTCAGACACTCCACCAACACTTACATGCTCAAGTGAACTGTACAAGAACGATTTATCCTGCCAGTGACTCAAGACAACAGGTCTTACACAGGAACCAAAGTTACAAATTCCACTGCATCAAATACACAAGTAGAGAGGAAGCAAAACTATCATATTGTTCTCTGGGTCAGTTTTGATCTTGGATTATAGCTAGAACAAAGCCTGGCTTTAAAATAAGTCCTAATCTGCACTTCTACTTTTTAGCTTATCTTCAAAAGATGTGATTCTCTTTGGATAGCAATCATTGAAACATGTTCATCAGCCACCAAATCATACTGTATTTCAGAACATATACTGTATGTTCTAAGAGCACACAGCACAGACACTATTTAAACAGTTATAACCTACCAGAGTTCTATCTTTATTACCTCCATATTTTATTAGAAAATAGTAAGCCAAGTTTCCATAGTGATTTTAATATATTTATACCAAACTCAGCTTGAATGCAAAGTGAGTCCTTTTTAAAAGGCATAAAAAGAACCCTTAAAAATGGTATTAATTCAATAAATAAATCACTTTCAGTGATTTGTGTAAATATGAAATCCAAAATTGTATTTAAAATTGATCAAAAGTAAACATTGCCTCGAATTACAGAGTAGACACAACCAGTTCTGGGTCCCAAATCCTTGTGAGATTGCAGCCCTGTGTACCCACACATAGCTTTTATTTCCAGATTGGAAGAGGGAAAACAAGTTTGTTAAACCAGTAACTCAGTCAGTTCCTCAATGTTCAATAAACCAGCCACTGAACTGAATCACTCAAATAAGCTGAAAGAGAAAATGAACTCTCAACACCTGCAGGAGAGGCAAGAAACAGTTTCAAACAAACTGGGATCCCAGGTGCTTGGAGTCCAAACTCCCTTTCAGATCAGCGGCTGCAATTCCCTGTTAAAATTTTAACTTCTGTGTGCAAGAAGCTAAATATGAAAAATGTATTTAACGCTTCATAGCAAGCTGAGCTCTTTACTGCTTCGTAATAACACCAAACCAAATGTCTTCAGCTTCAGTTCTAGACCCACATTGATTTATCACCAATAGCTGGGCTCAGTGGCCTGACCCAGTGCTGCGCTGCTCCAGGCACCGGCCCGGAGCACACCATCAGGACAGGCCGCGCTTCCCCTGCCTCCTCTCCTTCCGCACCGCCCTGTACCTTCTGCTACACAAAGGATACGAATCACAGCTGCAATTCCCTCAATGCACCTCGAAATAATGCAGGTTTGCTGCTCGAGCACTCTTCTTTTGTCCTCCAAAGGCCTCATATCTTGACTGCAACCACCACCCTTTCCAGTGTGAGGATTTATTTTTAATCACAAACAAATAAGGCACACCTACAGAGCACCAGTTCTTCTGGCTTCCACTTCCCCAGGGACATCTCCACTGCCAATATA
This sequence comes from Eurypyga helias, assembly GCF_000690775.1. NCBI lineage: Eukaryota > Metazoa > Chordata > Aves > Eurypygiformes > Eurypygidae > Eurypyga > Eurypyga helias. The sequence goes on from NW_010268382.1 coordinate 5,797, forward strand.
TTCAATTTGGTGTTAATAAACCATGATGAGTCAGCATACATCCCCCCTATCCCAACCATTCCCCCCTGAGGGTGCCCGCAGATGTTCAAAGGAGAGATCAGCAGCAGGGTACTGCCAATCACCTCGGTGCTATTTTAACCTCACTTGTCTGTTCAGCTCTTAACTGTCTACGTTATAAAGAGGGGATGAAAGAAACAATTCTTTTCTGTGACTACAGTTCACTCCTGCAGAGATAAAAATCTCGACGATCCCATTCACACTTGCATGGAAAAACATACATAATATCACTTTATCACCTGAAATGATACAAAGCCATTGTCATCTGAATCAATTGGTCTCCTGTTTGCTACACAATATAGCACAATAAAGCTGAAGGGGTTTTGTCCACATTGTCAGATGCATCAATTCCCAGAGCAGAGAGCTGAAAGTCCCCCCTCTGCAGAGCTCTGGCACAGGCACATATGAAATATTGCATTCAGCTCTGGACACCTCATTACCAGAAAGATAACACATTAGAGTGGGTTATTAGAGAAGCAACAGAAATGATAAGTGGAGATAGAAGAGATTGATTACATCAAGACATTAAAAGTTAACTGCATAAAGGTTGGCTAAGGAACAACTTTCTGAGGGACACAGTAACAGCCTGTAAATATTTGAGGGATATGTATGCCAACAAGGACAATGAATTATTTAGGCTGGCAAAAACTAGATACAATTAGGAGTAACACGACGAAATTAAGAAAGGTCTGACTCTTGAGGAAAAAAAAGGGGTAATAGAAGGCAGGCTTTGAGAAGTCTATCGCCTGGATGACTTAATAGGTCTTTTGTATCTCTGCCTCCTGTAACTCCATGATAATAACGATGGAGCGAAAGAAAGGACTCAAAGTATGAAATCCAATTAATTCTTTGCCAGTAGGCAAACCATCTTTATCAGATATTTGGCTTAGCAATAAGCTTAAGCTTGGCGTGATAGATCCTACCTGTCAGTTATTCAGATGTAGCTTTTTGTAAAGTCTTCGGGGAAGCCAAGAGTATTTTTATACTTTCATTAAAACACAGACTACATCCATCAAAGGAGGAAGTTATATTAAAAAGATCTGTGGCATTTTCAGACTAATCTGTGCATCTGACCGGTCCCATATTTAGCATTATCTAATCTGTTTTGTGCATCTAACAGACTGCAAACCCTTTGGGGCAGAAATCCCATCCTCCTCTTTCTTTATATTACACAGCACCGAGTGTGTTGACAGCGCTCAACAAATAATAGCCAATTCCAAGGGAGGGAAGGAGTCTGTGCTAGAACACACTGTGCAGTGTTATTTTCAAGGGCTGAACACTTACATTAGTAATGGAGCTGAGAGGCTTCACATACATTCCAGTAGGATAACAACTCCTACTTCTCTCAGGAAAAAAAAAAACAAACACTTTACAAACACAGAAAATGCACCAGAACAGTTTAAAAAAAAAAAAATCTATCATGGATAGGTATGGAAATGAGCAGGAAGCAGTGACAAAGATGCATATTATTTAGAAAAGGAAGAAAATAAATATTGAGACTAAAATTTAGCATTCGTGACGAAGGATCCTCTTTAAAAACACATGCAGACAACTTACATACATCGGGATACCATCTTTAAAAGCACAGTCAAGCATCACTTTTCAAGTAACAATTCATCACGACGGGTACATTTAAAACAACCCGTATCAGTGTACTTCTCTACTTCCCAAGCAAACGTGTCATCCAGAGCTCACACAATGCTTTGGCTCATAAGAAACTTTTGTAGAAGCAGGTCCTGTCTGAGGAGCCAATGAGTCTGCTCTTCATTTTAGTATCTGCCAAAATTAATTTTTGAAAGCATACAGGGACATACACAGTTATATATTGATGTGTTGCCCTTTAAGGTGTTCTGAATTAAAACACAACAAGCCACAGACTATTTATAAGATCAGTGGGAGCAAGTTGTTACTGGCAGCCTGCATGGCACACCTGGATACTCCTCTGACAAACAACTCCTTTTAATATTTAATATTTCATCCACATATTAATATATTACAGGCTCCTCATGGTTATGAACTCCAGCTTACAATCACATACCACTAACAACTCTCTATCATCTCGAACGTTTGGCTTTGGGCAGAGATGCCCATGCTGCTCTTAGATGAACTTTCTTCTGAGAAGCAATGCCAGTGCCAAATAAAACAATGATGACCAAGGAAAGGACAGGTTTTACAGAGATGCTTTTTTTTTTAAATGATCCTAGTTAAGTGTATGAAGCATCTGTTGTGTACTGCTCCCTATACACAAAATGAGTATTCTGGAAAGTAATCTCCATTAAAGTAGTACAGCAAGGGAGGTGAACACTCCTACCTCATCTGCCACAGCCCTCAAATGCTGTGTGCATTTACAGAGTTGTTAACTTCAGAAACATTTGCACTGTAGCTTCTCTTTCCAAGGGCAACATTAGCTAGAAGAGTTTAAAATACATATTCAGTAAACTGCATTTCTCTGGCTCAATTTTGTAATCTTTAATACTCAGCCAAATGATTCACAGGTTTTGATGGAAAACATGGGATGTTTCCTGTTCATAGAAATTTATTTTTCCTGTCACATTTTCATTTAGTGTGAGAACTAAAATTCTTTAAAAAAACATTGGAAGACTTTACTGAGATGGAAAAATATTTTTTTACTCACTTTTCATTAAACAATTAATGATCTAAGATTAAATAAAATGTTTGAAAAGATATTTGAAGCAATATATAGAAAATAAGATTTATATCTTATTTTTATAATCACTTATGTCATTAAACAGCCTAAATTCTAGTCCAAGTCAACAGGACTTCAGCACTTGGGACACTTCACTGGACAAGTCAGCAAAGAGAGACTGCCGAGACAGACAACAGTATCCCAAGCTAGCCTGCTGCCAGCTTCACCGCCTCCGATGTCAAGTAGTACTTGTGGGCAGACATATTTTTTGGAACTCCTAGAAGTCCAGGGCAAAGACAACCACAACGAAAGATGGATTTTGTCATACTGGTAAGAAGCTAGCTCTAAATAAAGGAGGAGAGGAAAATCACTTGAGATAGCAAAAGTTCTAAGTATTTTTAATCGTATTGGTCTAATATGAGCTAGAAATCCCATCTACAGTGTTATGTGGCTGCCAGGAAAAAAATAGAAACGCAGGTGAAGATGAACAACTTCTAACCATACATTCAGTTTCATCAAACCTAACTGAAGCTTTCACATCACCCTGCAACTGAGTTAAGACATTTCTGGTAACAACCACACAGTAGCCAATTTTCTAAATAATTTAGACTAAAAAGAGAATATAAAGCCACATTTCCAACATTATTGTAAATATTTATCAACACCACTGATATCTTTTGGGAGGCTTTTTCTTTTCCCCCAATTTCCTAGGTTTTCAAAATACTTTTTTAGGATGCCTTAAATATATGCCAATTGCATTGAAACCAAAAACTTTTAGCATACTGCTACCACAATGACGAGCAAGGGCATAACTGCAACCAACCCCATCAAACAAATCTGATGTTGGGATTGCACTGGAAAGCCTACTCTTGCAAGATTCCCAAAGCAGATTTTTGTTTCTTTGTTTAAAAATCAGTTGAAGACCCAATGAGGAACATCACTGTCTGAACAAATTGATTATGAGGAGAAAGAAGGGACGGGGGAAAAAAAAAAAAAGACAACAAGGAGGAAGATGAGTGAGGGAAAAAACAGGAACAGCAGCAATTGTGTAAGGTGTTGGATACTACAGACAATGTACAATTGAAAATGTTCTCCCTGTGAAGGTCAACATTATTTTGTTGCTTTCAATTCATGATCTTTTAGAATTAAACAAGGAAACTGAACTTTGCTCGGGACTCTCTGGTTTGGAGCTCAAATGAAAGGACTGGTGCCACCACACTGCAACTGTCTGAAAACCAACATCCAAACAGCTACATTTAACATGAGCTCAATTCTATTATGCAGAAATCTAACCCAAAGTCTACTTGTGATAGAAGGATGCAATGACCAGCAGCAGGGGTAAGAGAGACGTTGTCTGTTCTGCTGTTAGTATATACATGTTGTTGCAAAAAACAAAGACAATTCAAAGACAGAGGAAAATCAATAAGCCCCACACAGTGCCTATAAAACCCCCGACGACACTCTCCACCCAGGCTGTAATCCCAAGCACAAGTACAGG
>NW_010268383.1:0-14202 GCF_000690775.1 Eurypyga helias
CATTCTGTGACTCTATGATTCTGTAAAGAGAAGAAACAGCCTAAAATTGAAGGCATTACAAGAATAGAAGAGCAAATTGTGGTAAACTCCAAGATATTTTAAAATGCTCACGTATTTCCACACACTTTGCTTCCTAAGGATGCGCGATAATCTTCAGCCCACAGGAAGAGATAATGAAGACATGCAACAGAAGCACATTATGAGGCACATCAGTGCTCAAAGTAATGACTCTGGAAAATGAAAAGCTACTAGAAATAGGACCAAAATGCACCAGGTCAGCCCTAATTACAGAGAACAGCTAATGATTCTGTCAAAGCCACTCATGGGCATGGCAGAACACAGGTAATAAAGCAAAAGTTACAGTGGATTATTTTTGCAGTGAAAATGCATATTCTAAACTCTTTGCAGATAATATAAATTATTGCTCTATCACACTTTATGGCAGAAACCTGACAAGTGTGAAGAATCACCAAGAGAAATTCAATAGCATTTTTGGCAGACTGTGTCATACAGGTTGGACACCCAGGAATGCACAGGGCATCACAACCTTTCTAAAGGCAAACAAATTTAATATGCATAAAGATACTGAAAATTTCGTTTTACATAAGATCTTAAGTTAAAGCAGGCACTACCTGCTGATTTTTTGTTTAAAATGAGAGAAGAAAAATCTGTCTGTCCTTAATAGGGAAACCAAAATCAAACAAAATGCCAGATAAATGCCTCTGCAGCTGCAATCCCACTTTTCCATGATATATCTGAGCAACTAGGAATAGATGTGTAGTTGCTTCTAGTCTACAGAGAAGTGTGTAGATAGAACCACAGCATTCCAGATTCCAGCTGAAACATCAAAAAGCCCCAAACTTGGGGAGGTACCCCATCTAAATTCAGAGTGAAAAGAGCAGTGGATTTCCAGGCCCCGAAGTATATGTTCAGCTTCAAGGCCTGTGTTTGAAGCATTCGCAGCTTTCCCGGGCGCAGGAGATCTATAAGAAAAGGACGAGCACACAGCAGCACACCTGGCGCAGGAAGATGCAGATCAGGTTTACAATACCACATCCCCTCCATTCACTTCACCGCTTGATCCTCCTATGATCTTGATGGCTGTAACCAACCACAGGGTCTAGATGGACAGAACACCATGCTGTACAGCGTAAGTCACGCTTAGAAATATAAAAAGGTCTTACGAAAGGCAAGAGTTTCAAGGGGAGTCTAGACTGGCAAAGAGCAGTCTGACCAGGGAAAAAAATAAACCACAGATCACCTCAAGGCCTTCTGTCCTACATCAGCCGTGCTTTGTGGGGCTCCTCAGAGTCGTGTGAGTCTTTGATGCGGAGGGATGGCCGTTCCGTGACTGCCGGCCGAACGCTGTGCCTAACACAAGATGGGTCAAACCTGTAGTGCTGCACAAATATCTGCTTTGACATCCCCAAGGCTGCTTTACAGAAATCTCATCGAAAGACATCTCTTCTCACACTGCTCAGAAAGATATCATCAGCTGATCTGAGGGGGTTTTAAATTCAGCCAAGATTTCCCTTCCAGCATTCAAATATACTTCTGTAATCAGCTCCTAAATCCATTAGGAATTTTTGATCTGGAGGCTGCATGACCTTTCCTAAGACTCTGATACAAGATGAATAAACAACCACTGAGCCTCTGAGCTCAGCTGCTACGTCAAGATAAATTAAAAACGTTCTCTTGATGTCCAGTCCTTCTTGGATTCAGTGGGTTAGGGACAGAGACAGGGCAAAACTGTTTCCTTGTCTTATATTTTTTGTAATTATTTTCAAACTCTCTGGGAATCGGGAATGCCATAGGCAACCTATAGTGGGGTCAGAGATATTTCAGAGATCATTACAGATGAGAAATTTGGGGTTCCTGATTATTCTACCTCAAAATAAGGTTTTGCAAAGAGTTTGAAGTGGGAAGAGGGGAAGGAACAGCTGTGAAAACATGCAAAATTTGCAAACTCTGTTTACATATTATAATGGCTCCAGGAAAAACAATATTAAATTTTGGGGCTAAATCCTGGAGCATAGAGTGGTACGAACCCAGCTCCAGCCAAGCTTGAAGAAATTCCAGGATGTTTACAATCCAGCAGTGAGAAGTGTCGCTCTTCATTGGCTTATATCTCTAAGCAAGTCAGGAAAAGAGGTAGCTTTCAGAAGCATCAGTTGGTCAACTTGCCTCCTCCCAGGTCTTGAGATTCAACCAAGTCGCGCAGCCATGCTCTCCAAGCCTGAACATGAACTATAGGTTGAGAAACATTGCCCAAGTGGAACCCCTGTGAACCAGACTAGGTGTTTTTGCCCCACTAACAAGTTTACTGCATCTGTGTGACACCACATTTCCTTGGAGCCACAAGAAGCAGCTTCCCTGATTTTGGGGTCTTTTCCAAGACTTCTCTCTCATAGGCAAAGAAGATGCAAGTCTGTACTGATCAACAGTGAGAAACAAGAATGAGAAGTAACAAGGAAATACTTCATCACTCTGAGGATGATCAAACATGGGAACAGGTGCTCAGAGAGGTTGTACGGTTTCCAGCTTTGGAATCCACTTGAATTTTGAAAATAAAGGCCCTGAGCAATCTGACCTAGCAGGACCTGTTTCACATAGGGGTTTGGACAAGGTGACATCTGGCAGTTTGTTCCAACTAAAATTATTCTGTAATTCTAAGAAACGTGTTGCTTGTGTCTCTTTCCTCTTGCTGCTCTTGAACTATGCTCTTTTATCAAGGCCAGCCATGGCAACAAGGCTGGTTCAAGCTGATGCATCTTTGAAGGGAAATTAAAACACAACAATCTGACTACCAGGTCTGCTGATAAATTTTTTTTCCTTGGTGTTACATGGCATCACTATTTTGGAATTATGACTCTAATCCTCGACTTGTGAGCACCATAGCTTTGTCATACCCCACACAAAGGTCAGCCAATCTGTGCGGACACCAGACAACTTTTAGGATCAGAGTATTGTCACTACCACCAAAAAGAAAACTAGATATAGATCCAATCCTCTTTTGAAGTAACAGACATCTACACAAAATCTCATGGATTATGCTCATGCTGCTGGTCTATGGCTCATCTTAGGCCCTACAACTAAATTCTAGTTAAATAATTGTTGTTCATATTTCCCAGTATACGGATATAAGTGCAGCTTACAACATGCACAATTGTCAGAAAAGCCAAACTGAAGAGAGAAAATAGCTTAAAAGAATGAGCTGCAGTAGGGTTTACCCAGGTACTATTGTACAGGACTTCTTGTGCGTTTGGCCAACCTCTTCGTAAAATTCTGATCTTGGTTATCTTATCCTTTCTTATCTCTAAGAGTATATATCTTTTCTTATCTCTAAGAGCATACATCCTGCAGAAGGCAAAGAAATCTACATATAAACATCTGCTAGCTAATCCAGATCTTTCTCTATGATGTAACAACATCTGGTTTTTTGAAATGGTAGAAAAGAACAAGTGTTCTCACAGAGCCACTCTTTGATTTTCAGTTTTCTACCCTGCAGGCTATCTGACTCTGAAGTCTTCTGCCAGTGGAGAATAAGCCAGTTTTCATCTGCAATCTGCACATGCTGGCTGAAGAAAAAATACCAGTCCAACACCCTGCTTGGCCAAGGGAAAGAAGGGACACAATCGTCTGCTGGCATGTTTTTCCCCCGGAGTGATGGTGATCGATTGGCACTAGCCAGAACTGTGTATATTGACAGTGTCCTAGGGGGAAAAGCAAGATGAGCCCACAAACTGCTCCAGATCTGCTGGTTTTTTGCAGGTTGGAAGTTTTCTCTGCATTGCTTCCCTCTAGTTGGGCCGTGTCACTAATTACCTTCCCATTCTTCCTGCCTCCTTCTCCTCGCAGCAGCACAGACATACCACACGCAATGTGCCATATTCCCATAGTGCCTGTAGGACCAGAAGTATATGGGAAGCTGGTCTCTCTGGAAATGTTGCACACACAACAACCAGAGAAGCAGCAAACCTTATCACGTGGGATGGAAATGAGGCATGAGAATGCTGATACAGCACACAGGAGCACTAACTCCTTCTCTCAGGCATAAGCAAACCATCCTAACTCCATGTGGTGGCTAGAGGCAAGAGTGCCAGTCAGATGTTCTGGGAATAGATGGAAAGATTTCAGAGTGACTGGACACCCCCATCACTTTGGGAGAAACGTGCTCTTTCTACATTATATTTACTCCTGATTTTTTTATAGCAGTATCCTGCTTTTTTGTTCCTCTTGTTTGTAAATTAGGCCTTTGTGTTTCTTCTCCTCTAGGTTTTAGCTCAACCCCTCTTCAGCAGAACATAACTGCTACAAACACAATAAGCAGATGCCACTGGAGCAAATGAAACTACATTCCTCGCCTCGAGGCCCAGCATGCTGTTTTCTGTCAATGCTTCATGTACTGCGAGTCTCCACACCAGAGGAAGAAAAACACAAATAATCAACTATGTCTCAGTATTTTCCATCAGCTAAAAGAATTCAAACTGAAAAAAGCTAAGAATATTTCTGAAATTCTCATTGAAATCCAAAATGGATCAAGACAGCACCACTTACCTGAATTTTCCCCCCCAAACAGAACAAGTTTACATTCACCACATTTCCTCAAAAATGGCTCGAAAACATGCCCTGTAAAATGAGAGGGAAAAGGAAAGAAAAAGATTAGTGACTGGAACACCACAAAATGCTACACTTCTTTCTTACTCTGCTAGCATTTATCCCCAAACTTCCACCATTTTTGCTGTTTTAGGGAACGAGGTAATTGGATTTGATCATTCACAACTAATTATTACATTCTACCAGTATTATGCAAAATATTAAAATAATTGCAGGACTCCCCCAGACTGCTCAGACACATCACTGTTACTGACACAACAGCTATTCAGACTTCAGGGAGACGAGGTCAACCACATGGAACATGCAGCAGCATACAGCAAGTGTGCCAAATATTTTAGATCCATCCCTAAAAAAACTGGTCAACCCAGTATCTCTTAGCAATTTTTCTTTAACAAACTGTTTTTTAAATACAATGCACATAAGGCTCACCACAGCCTCACTGTTAGAAAACTACACAAAGACAAAGAAGAAAAGGGCGTTGTGCCACACTACATTTTTAGACGACATTAATTACTCGGCAAGGGAGAAGTAAGTCAACGCAATATCCAGTTTGACACACACGAGAGCCATTTTGAAGAAGATGGAGAGCAGAAGTGACAAATGCCATCATTTTGCCAACCCTGAGTAAATTTCAAATGACAGCTATTCCTTATTTTTCCTTGAGGCAAAATCCTTGAAAGAACAACTCATGGAACCCAGACTAACAATGATGTTAAAACGCTTGGTTCGTAAACCTCTAGAAGATGGAGGAGCTATGATTCCGCTGGTGTCCCAGTTTGGGAGCAGTAACTCTACAGCAAACAGACAAGGAAAACACGTTTCCGTGCCCAGGTGTCCACACCAGTGAAGCCAGACTGAATTTGAACTGCTTTAAACTCCTGTTCCTCATTGCAATTACATGGCTGAATTTTCCATGAGAGGCATCTGTGAAATTACTGCCGGCTGAGTAACTTTACAGCTATACACAGATGACTTGGAGCCCTGCATTATTGATCGCGGAGACCTGCCTCAGCGGCAGGAGCAGCAGACCTCTGCACCGGTACCTCTCCTGAAGGATGCTGTAGGCAACCACAGGAAAAGGAAGGAAGAATGGCTTCTTTGGTCAAACTGTTTTTGCTGGTCATCGTTACATGGAAAGTAGCTAGGAAAATAAAATTCCTATTAAGGAATCACCAAATAAAACTTCGTTAAAACATGGCAACTGGATTATGCTGCTCTAAATCCCGATTAGCAAGCAGACCTCTGATCTCATAAGGCTGAGACTTCATTTTGGGTGGAGAGTTCAGGGTGGGGACAGAAGAAAAAAAAATAATAATTACAAATCAGAAAGGGGCGTTGTGGAAGATTTTAGGAATAGACAATTTTAATCACAAAACTACAAACCAAAGCCTCTTCTTCCCTGCTTGCTTTCTTTGTTTAGTGTTTTAGAAAAAACCCTGGGCATATCAAGGAATAAAGAAAAATACCCCAACCCCCCTCCTCCTCCAACACCTTTTGTACAGCTTGGTAGAATTTGTGAAAACACAGGAAAAAAAAAAAAAAAGGGATGAGTCTTAACTACTCTGCTCAGGCTCAGGGAAGGTGTTTATTATTCCAGTGCCATACATTTCCCTCCCTAGCTTCCAGGCATTTGGCCTGGAAAGAAAACTTCTGCCTCCGAATTAATTGGATAACATCTGCATGCAAAAAAGTTAGGAGCTTAAGAGAGGAGCCAGGTCCAAAACAATCCAATAGCACCTCGACTCTGGATTAGCTCGTTATTTTCTTCTACTCCAAGAGACTGATTTAATAATTTCCCCAGAGAAGTGACAAATAAGGGAAACTCTGTACTCCACGCTGCCAGTCCCATGAATACTTGAAAGCCAGGGGCCGACACCACTGCCAAAAGGGGCTGAGCCCCTCCGGCACCAGTGCGGAGCTTCTGGATGTGGCCCTAGCAGCGCTCCCTCCCTCATCAACCCAGCACAAATGCCTGCGCAGCAAACCGGGCTGGGGAAGCAACTGGGACTGAAATGAACTTGGTAAATTCTCTTCCTGGTTAACAAAGGAACTGGGAAAACCAAACCAAACCAAACACAAAAAAAAACCCCACACCCAAAAGCCTGTGCTGGGGAGGAGGGGATGGAGAGGCAGATGCAGGATTTGTGGAATGGCAGGTCTGTTCATTTTGCTGCAGTGCTAGTTTGAACCAACGATCAAACTCCACTGTTGGGGTACTGGATTGCAGGCAGCTGCCTTAATACATGCTAAAGGAGTCTAGTCCAAGCCCTCCGCTGAGACCATGTACATCAAAAACTAGCAAGAGGGCTGGGAGAAGGGGTGTCTAGTTAAATCTGAGGCAGAGACAGAGTTTACCACATCTCTAGCCTTGCAACATCTTTTGAGCTTTGGGGGTGGCAGGTAGGAAGCTCGAAACTTTTCCAGGGGATGCTTTTTGCTTTATTTTAGAAGATGATGTAAAACATGCCCTGTATCTCCAGCTGCAAAGGAGATGAGTATCTGGGGGTAGAGCAGGGCAGGGAGGGAGAAGGGAAGGGAACATCCTTTACTGCATCACTGGGGATGAGGGCTGGACACAGCTTGCAGAGAAAGCCAAAGATTATTCACTCTACTTCTGTATTCAGTCTGGGGTCCGTACAGAACTCGGGTTTAGCCTTAACAATTTTCATTCTATCTATGCATGTAGGAGGAATATTCCTTTTTCTTGAAGGCTTTGGATAATGTTACTTATCTCCAAGTTCTGATCAGCACTGTTCAGAAAAGCTTTGCTGACTTTGGAGAACACAGTGTAAGAAGTACAAAATAAATTAATATAGGCTTTGAGGCACACCAATTTTGGCTTCTTTTGCAATAGAAGAGGTGACAAAAGGCTTGTCTGACCAGAATTACTACGGGAAGAGAGCTTGCCTTTCCAAGTTTCTGTGCTTGGGAAAAATGAAAACCTGGAGGTAGCCACCTGACTATTCAGTGAAAAGTGCACTTTTGGATAAGTCTATTTTCACAGATAGTTCTCTTAACAGAAGGCATTTACCATAAAAGGTTTTGATTTGCTGCATTTACAAAGAGTTGGCTGTACGTGTACAAAGATACAGCCTAACATCTGATGGGCTGCTGGCACCAACTGAATGGCATATATTAAACTTTTAGCTTTAGTTGTTACCCAGCCAGGGGAAGAGTAGGGAAGGAAGAGAAGTTGCAGACAAAGGAAAAATGTTGAGAATGGAAACTTTTGAGAAAAAATTCACATTGAACCCCCTTTCTGCTTGCCACCTAAAATCCAATATAGAAGGAGGCTGTTACAAATTAAGACCAATTGAATGGTATTAGATTTAATCAACATCAACTTCCTGTAAGTAGCTGCAACTACAAATGTAAAGACATGGTAAAATATTTACCACACCAACAGATAGGAAAAGTTGCTCTGAATATCAAAGACACTTGATTTGAAAGTTAAAAAAAAAAAACAACAAAACCCCACAAAACAGTCATGAGAGATAATCAGGCTTATTATCTGCCAGAAACAGTCTTTTCTGGTAAGCAGCACCGCTTCAACAAACTGGAATTTTTTACCAAAAACCATAACCCCCCCCAGTGCTGCACATATACCAGAAGTGGTTTTACGCAGCCTTGTGTAAAAGCTACATTCTTTTTTGTAAGGTGAAAAGTACTTTTTGAACTAGAATGTGGTGAGTTGCACAACCACGCCACCTGCGTGTTCAGTTTCATAACGTTGCCTGCCTCCTGAGACAACCCCTGCTTCCAGTGGGTTCCAAATGCCTGTAACCATCAGCTTCCAGATGCGCTTTTTTCACTCATACTGGAATCAGAATTAAGTTTGTAACCACCAGCAAAAAAGAAATCACTGAAAAAAGACACAGCGGTTACTTTTTTTTCAAGCCTACATTAACACCCATCAACTTCAAGGATATTTGGACCAAGTCCACAGTGAACTAGACAAGAACTCACAAAACGCCCTTGTTTTTCATTAAAGCAAAAACTGTATGGTGACAATTTACCCACCATCTGAAACAGATAAAAACATATTTCAAGGCGTAAGAACAGTTACATGGCAGATCCTGGTCTGGTACATGTTGCAGTTGTTGCAGATAATGTGAGCTTCACCCAGCTGGAGGAAGGGGCTGGCTGAAGACGTAAGTGGTCTTAAATACTATTCAAATGCCAGTAGATGTAATTCAGTTTATGATACTCAGATAGAAGAAAATCTACATAATGATAAGCATCTGCCTGTTTTCTATTAGTAACATGCTTCTGCTGCTGTTTTTTCAAACCTCAAGTGACAGCACGCATCCCTGGTGCTTGGGCTGCTATTTTATTCGGCAAACATTGGAAAGAAGGTGGTTTTCAGGCTAGAGAGCAGTTTACAGATTAACATATCTGGGTCAGGATGTGTAACCTCTAAATGAGTTGGATCCACTTTGTAGATAAAGTGTTGGTTAGTTTGCTGACCAACTGCCTTCCTTGTTTATATGTCCCAATGTAAGTTGTGTTTGTTTTATGGTGTATTAAGGAGATTTTGGGCCATGAATTAGTTCAGAAAGTAATTTTTAGTAGTAGGTTACTACGGCCCTACAGTAATAGAGTCTTGAGTCACCCTTTTTAGGTTGAGGACTCTGTTACCCAGGAGGCTGCTGACACTGGGTGTTTGAACAAATACATGGAGGCGTGCATGTTCAGTTTTGCCTAGGGTGCAGCATTTTCCATCTATTCTCCCCACTTCAAGATTTCTAATCCTACTAACAAATACACGAAAAAGTATTTTCAAAAAAACCCCTTCTAAAACAATCACCACAAGAGGGGGGAAAAAAAAAATCCCCTGCATGCTGACTTTATATGGCCAGTTTATAAAGGAACTGCACAGCTTAACTTACATAAAGCCATCTTTTACTGTGTGATGCCAGATTATATATAAAGACTCCTTATCCTGTGAACATCTGAACGCTTTCCAACAATGGAACATTTAAAGTTTAAGGGAAGCTTATAGGCTTCTTCTTAGACAGAGACAGAAGCCTCCCTGTTACCCTCAAAGTATCCTGTGCTCAGTGAGGGTCCCAGATAGCAGGCGTATGATGTGAAAAAGCCCAGTCATGGACACGCGAGAGCTGAGCAGCAGAAAGAGGGAGCTCCCACAGGGAGCAACTCTTGCAACAGGGACAGATACAACACTGGATAACAGCAGAGAAAAAACCCTCAGCAGCACCATTACAAGACTCTACTAAGACTAAACACTACCATTCTGGTGGTTCTTCCTTCCATGTAACAGTGCCAAAACTTGGAAAGAGGAGAGTGGCTATAGGACAGGAAACCTTGCGTTTTTTTTCTTGTGAAACACACTGGATTTTTAAAACAGTTACTTGAAAGCTTCATGCAGTTGGAGGCTGTAAAAGGATAACTAGGTACCTCCCCTAAAGGATTCACAAAGAAAATTAGTGGTTTCAAAACCAAAGTGTTTTTCTGCACCATCAAACTTGCAGCTGCCTAAAGACACATGTTTCAAACTGCTGCCCTTTCCGCTTGTAGGTGGGAGGAACGCGGATGCGAAGTCACTATTGCAGTGGTAACAAGTCCTAAGAAACAGGAAACTTGGGGAAAAAAAAAAAATCAGGAAAATACAGAGGCTTTGCTTGAATTTTTTCTACTTTTCTAGACAGGGCTATGAAGACAAAAAAAACCCCACAAACTGTGTTAGAGGTTGTAAGATGAACTGCTGCTTTTCTGTGCCACTTTAATCTCCTTGCACATCAGATCTATTGACTTACAGCAGACGTGCTGCTGTCAGCTGCTCCCCATACCCTGTGCATCCTGTGGCTTTCAGCCCTGCCGAAGTACGCTGCTTGCTCTCCTTCTCTCCGGGATGCTTCGCTCCCACCGGCAGTTTAAGCCCCTCGATACCGCTAGCTCAGTGTTTGCAATACTAGTAGCTTTTGCCTCTCTCAACCTTCCAGCAGGATAGCTAAACTAAATCTTCCTTACGTTCACTGCTGCCTTCCCAGACATCAACGTGCTTTGTAACACTGCAGAGAGCTGAAAGCATAAAGGAGCTGGGATCTGAAAACATGAAGGCACCATCCCACCAAGCACAGAGAGTGCCAGTACTGGTAGGAAGTGTGGATGTGTACAGAGAGGTAACGAATCAGAAGACGCCAAAGTTTTAAGAAATTCACAGTGGGGGAGCGAGCGGTTACAGTGATCAAGCAACTTAAAACGCTGCGAGGGTACCACCAACAGAAAGCCAATGTGACGGCACTCACGGCTCATTCCTAAATCCTGCCTTTTGAACTTGCTCTGAGAAGATCCCTCAACCTGTGGCATCCCTTGCCACCCACACTGCCTGGGAGAGAAGGGAGCAGGTATCCCTTGGCACGCCTCAAGCCAGCATGTGCAGCGCATACCTTGGCTGCCCCGCTGGAACTGCCTGCCCCGTGTCAGACGGCCGTTGGCAATCACGAGGGCTTGGGCTATCGATGGGGAAAGCCATTAGCCAGCTCAATACCGCCCATGCACTTAGGCTGAGGATGTTACTCACCTGCGAGGAGCATGTGATTGCAGCAACATCCTTTAACTCTCAAAACAGCAGAAAAGTGACTTCATTAATTTCAGGAAGAGTGTTCATGTTTCTCTTTGCAGAAAAATGAGAAGTAATATGCCTCAAACAATTTAAAAAAAATAAAAGAATGGAGCCCGAGGTCCTAAAAATAGCGCACACCTCCAACCCTCTGAGCTGGCTCCTAGAAAAGGTACTGGGCACCCTGGAGCTGAGGGAGGGCACGGGCAGCCTACAAGGCAGGGACGCAGTGGATGGCTGGAACCAGTGTGGCATCCCTCTCCCGCACATCCTTACCTGCTTAATATACCGCTGGCAACGCTGCACTGCTTCTACAGGCAGAAATAAGCACTCACATCATTATGAAAGTTTAAAAAAAAAAAAAAAAGGCAAGGGGGAAAAAAGCCAACCTAAGGTAAGAATTTAGAAGCTTTTGTTTTAATAATTGATTTTGCAGTTTGTCTCAGAGAAGAAAATGGTTTTCTTCTGAAGATACAGGATTGACCCTAAAGTACCTTTAGCAGAAATTGGCTAAACAGCATATTCAAACCCTCTGCAGAAGCAGTAAAGGCCATTTAGAGATGCAATTACACTGTGATGTAAATACAAGTTTTCATATACCAAACATTGTTTTCATAAGCAATTTTTCCCCTCCCTCTTAAGAGAGAATCTTACTTAAGCACTAAACATTTTTTGTGCTTTAATCAGTGTGCAAGTTTTTAATTAAGGATGTCATATGCCTGACATACAATGAAAATGAATGCAAACATATACAGTATACCTAGAATATATATATACATGCTAATGTTGCAATACTATAGTACCCATAATGTCAGACATTCCCATTGCACAAGAAATTATAAAAAAAATACACACATGAGAAGAAATGGTCTCAAGTCACAGCCAGTTTACTTCCAGGCTTTAAACCTTTAAAGAATTCAGCACATACCCTATATTCTTAGGACAAACTGGCAGCAAAAAGGGAACAGTGTATTACTAAGAAATTCTTGGAGTTAATTTATAGAGTCAGATAATTTTGAGTATGTCAAATAATATTCATATATTGTACATGTAATATTTTGATGGGTTAATCACTCTATATTTTGTACATTTGGTTTTCCAAAATTGTGCGAGAGTGAAACGGAAGCGCGGCATGGTCTGCAATCGTGCCCCACGAGCTGGGCGGGCTGAGGGGGGGTAGGCAGAGCGTGTCTTTGCAGAAGCTCCGCCGCCTACATGTGGTCACATTTCCTGATGTGAAACAAAAAAATGTTGAAAAGAGGCTGAAATTTTGCAAGAGTGAGCTATTTGTAAACCTATTTCTGTATCAAAGAAAGCCCATGAAGCAAAAAATAAACAGTGTAAGAAAAGAATATAGCAACACGATTAGAACACAAACAATGAAAACGCTGCACTGTAAACTAATTATTAACTACAACGAACTGAAAATAAACTGTTTCCTTTTTGCCATGTTCACTTTAATCTTCTGAGAGGCAGGAAAGGGGAAGACAGGAGGAGGCAGCAGTTTCAGATTTGTGGAGCTTATCAAATCCCAGATCAGATGATTAGAGCAAAGCTAAGAAGAAAACATCCTCTTTCCCCACCTCCCTCCCTCCCCAGAAAGGAAGCACAGCCTTAAGGACCAATCTGCAATGTTTGTTTGTTGCTCTTTAAAGGATTGCTCTGGAGAGTATTTTTCCTAAGCTGTTTTTATCTCTTTCTGGAAGTTTCAAAATAAACATGAGTACTAGAAATGGAAGAACAGAAAACCTGATGTTCTGGTTTATTATTTTTTTATAGTGAGACACATTGTGTAAATCAAATAAATAAATAAGGTCCTTGGTTGTCATACAAAGCAGAAGTGAAGAAGAGCTTTAAATTTAAGAAGCATCATTGCAAAACCTAGGAAAAATCATCAATGGGCTGAGGGAGGGGAAAAGGGAAAGACGGCTGTCTCTTGTGCTACTTCATTGATTATTTATTTACTTATTTTAATGATGAGATTTCATGTTGGTGAATTCTATATCCAGCAAAGAAAAAAAAAAAGAACCACCAAAAAAGTTACTGTATTTTGACAGTTTACTTTCAAAAAAACCCCTATGCTCTCCAGTGGCTTCCAAAAAAGACTCCCATAATGAAAAACAGGAAATTAAATTCTCAGGGCAGCACACTAGAAGAAAGATGTTGCAGTGACATAACGCTTCAGCCTCAAGTGCAGGATCAAGCCTTTATTCTTTCATGCTGTCCTTAAATACATCAGGTCTCCCCTTAGAAAGCGAGTGTCCCAGTGTGAACCAGAACAAACGCAAGGTCCGTGTAATTCCAGGATTGCGCTACACTAATGTAAACCTCTTTGCAATACAAAAGCCACACAAAAGCATTTATTTTGCTGAAATATTCTATGGATTTAAGATGTCATTACTATCTGGTATAACCCCCCCTACTTTGTTTTGTTTTTTCCAAGATTAAGCAAATGCCTGAGTGGTGGAACTAACGAAACTGGATTGCTAGCTCATTTAGGCTCGTGATGCTAAATTTACAATGTGAGTCCCTCCTGGGCTGGATCCCTGAGCTCCTGGCTCCCCCATGCCCCGGGGTGCCTGGTATTTAAGATGTCATTACTATCTGGTATAACCCCCCCTACTTTGTTTTGTTTTTTCCAAGATTAAGCAAATGCCTGAGTGGTGGAACTAACGAAACTGGATTGCTAGCTCATTTAGGCTCGTGATGCTAAATTTACAATGTGAGTCCCTCCTGGGCTGGATCCCTGAGCTCCTGGCTCCCCCATGCCCCGGGGTGCCTGGTACCCAGCAGCTAGTGCATCAGAGAAAGGACCGTGAAAGCCTGATGCTGCTGCTGAAGCCCTCTCCCTGGATGGAGAAAGCCTGCAAAGTTAGAAAGAGGAGGACTGGTACGCAGAGGCAGCAAATTAACAGCCTAACCCCAACTTCCTCAGTAAACTAGGCTAAAAAACCTGGGTTTTCTCTTGCTGTGCCTCCCCTCCACACCCCCAACTATGCAGA